>NC_064285.1:27270021-27463539 GCF_019186545.1 Solanum stenotomum | reverse complement strand
AATATGTTCTCAAAAATATTTTTCAAGTATTTGAAATTATTTTCCACATATTTTTTCCCATGCTTACACATTGGCAACACGAAGCCTTCTTTTGGAGATTTAATCCATATAAACACCCATTGCAGGCACAAAAACCACTAATTTTATGTCACTAGTGTGGTTTTTTTTTCCTTTTTGTCACAACTAGACAAACCACTTAGTATTTAGAATACTAACAATAAAGATTCAATCTTTATACAACTTGTTTCTAGTTTAACGATGAAGTTTTTATATTCTTCTAATCGTTAACCGAATGAACCTTGAATTCTGATGAAGTTTTAATATTCTTCGAATCAGTTTCACATTCAGACATAGTAGTAAACCAAAAAGGTTTTAATCTCCAGAAACCTCAAATAAACCATTGTTTCGAGCTAATGATGAAGATTTTTTTTTTCAATCATTTAGCCTTAATATTCCTAACGAAGATTTTGTACTCTTCAAGTCAAAATATTCATTCAAACAGAGTATTTAACAAATTGGTGAAGTTTCTATATTCTTCAAACCAATGCACAATTTGATTTGTTCGTGAAGTTCTTATAATCTTCAAAAGGAGAAAAAAAAAATCTCCAAAAGTCAAACACAATCAAATTTCACATGGAGTAGAAAACTACAAAAAAAATTATTTTTCCTCCTCTAAACAGAATATATATTAATAATAATAAAGATATATTCTGAGATCATCACATAATGATCACCTATCCTAACATTTATGAAATAAATTTCATAACTTATAAAGGATAGAATAAGAAAATAATAATCAAGGAAAATAAAGATAGAACCTGATTTTTTATTCTCATTGAATCATATTCTATCTGTCAGCAATAATTCCATGCAAGTCACTTTTCTTGCTAATTTTTTTTTTCTCAGTTTCCATCATATTCCTATTTTCCTCAAGAAGACATTTAATTTCAACAAGAAACTAAACTCATGTTCAAATATTGTTAGGAGGCAACATTATTCATTTACTTCTTCTCATAGTTATATAAAACATAGGGAAAAAATTAAAATGCTCATCTTAGCCTTTATGCACAAAATAACTTTTCTCATTGAAAAGAAAACTTAAGGGGTGCAATGCTTGAATGCACTTGGGAAGAAAATAAAAATAATCTTACCCATCCAAGGAAAACTTACTACAAAAAATATACTCGAACATATTAAAGTAGTACTAATTCATCCCAAATCTCTTTTGTCATATGATAAAATAATTTTCTTTTTCTTCTTTTTCTTTCCCCATAAAAAGAACACAGAAAATAGAAGTAATTTCCTTACCACAGAAAATACCAACAATAAATTTCTTAAGCTTGTTATCTCTTATATTCAGATTAGCAAACCAGAAATAATAAAAGATGAAAAGAAAAACACAAAGAACTATCCGAGTCCACAGAACCCACTGTGTGTCCTTAAGAAATTTAATCCCCTCAAGTACCCGAGGTTGTAGATTAATTCCTCCCAAGATAAAACGGATTAACCATTAAAGAAGTAGCGGTACCTCAAACTTCGATAATTTCAACGAACTCAAAATGACAGCAACGAATCACACACACAGACACGATCGATCGATTTTGTTTTGTAAGAAATGTATACAAAAGAAGGGAAGAATTCGATGCAGAAAAATGAGAGAAAACCTCTCTATTTATAGCCAACAAAGGGTAAAGGTCACAACCCTTTGGAAAGAAGACAACCTTTTAGAAAGGTCACAACACTTTGGAAAAGAAGACAACCTTTTAGAAAGGTCACAACACTTTGGAAAAGGCACAACCTTTCAAATGGTCACAACCCTTTAGAAAGGACACAACCTTTCATAAAGGTCACAACCCTTCGGCTTAGTCACAACCCTTCAGGAGAGTCACAACCCTTCATTTCCTGTTCACACCTTTAAAACCCAACACAAACAACACTACCACCCAAGGTTAAATGTAACCAGTGGTATAACAGGAACCACTTGATAAAGTGTTCCAATCTGCATTAGAAAATCCTTCAAGAACAATATGATATTTTTTTACAGAACAAAACCACAATTTTTTATTCCAATTAAATATCTCATCACTCTTGTTATAACATGCCAATGTTCATTACCTGACTTGCTTATAAACCTGCCAAGTACTCCTACTGCATATGCAATATTAGGCCTAGTGCAATCAGTCACATATCTCAAACTTCCAATTATGCTAGCATATTCCTATTGAATTATTACATCATTTTCACTTTCAAGAGGAAATAAGTGAATACTTGAATCAAAAGGAGTTACAACAAGCTTGCAATTAAGAAAGTTATATTTTTTTTTAAAAAATTCTCAACATAATGTGACTGGTCAAGGAAAATTCCATCACATGTTGTTGTAATTTTTATTTCAAGAATAAAATTTGCCTCACCAAGATCTTTCATATCAAAATGACTTCTAAGAATATTTTTAGCTTGATAAATCACATTCATGTTAGAGCCAAAGATCAATAAATCATCAACATATAGACAAATAATAACATGTGAATTATTACAAGACTTATGATATTTACACTTATCAAACTCATTTGCTTTTAACCCATTTTCAATCATGCAGGAATCAAACTTTTCATGCCATTGCTATAGTGCATGTTTCAAGACATAGAGGGATTTTGTAAGTTTACATAGTTTGCTTTCTTGGCCTGCTTAAAACAAAATACTCGGGTTGATCCATATAAATTTCCTCATTTAGGTATTCATTTTAAAAAGTAGTTTTTACATCCATTTGATGAATTTGCAAATAAAAAAATGCAGTCATCACAATTAAAAGTCTTGTGGATGTAATTCTTGTTACCGGAGAAAAATTATCAAAAAATTCTAGGCCTTCTAGTTGTTTAAAACCTTTTGCAACTAGTCTAGCCTTTTATTTATCAATAGATCCATCCGGTTTCAACTTTTTTCGTAAGATCCATTTGCAACCAATAGTTTTACAACCCAGTGGTAAATCAACTAATTTCCAATTTTTATTAGAAATTAGTGATTCCATTTCATCATTTATAGCCTCTTTCAAAAAATAAAATCATGTGAAGATAATGCTTCTTTTAAAGTGAGAGGGTCATCGCCAACATTAAAGACACAAAAATCAGGACCAAAATCTTTTTCTACTCTAGCTCTTTTACTTCTTCTTAACTCAAAATCATCAATTTCTTTATTTTTCAAAGTAGAAGTAGATGAACTAGGTAGTGACAAAATATTTTGTTCAATCCTTTGACCCCACTATTTTTAGAATCAAAAGGGAATTTATTCTTATGAAAAATAGCATCACCTGATTTAATTATAATATTATCTTCAAGATTAAAAATCTATAAGTTGTATTGTTTGAAGCATAACCAAGAAAAGCACAAGTAGTAACTTTCTTATCCAATTTTGTACTCTTGGGATCCTAGGAGGTCAACATTATTAGTTTTTGTAGCATTTTAATATTATAAAATGTGTGCCTTTGGGATTAAGTTGAGTGTCATTCTTTGGCTGTTAGCCTGATGCTGCAACGTTAGACATGGGCTTTACTCATCTTTTAATACTCATAGGCATTATTGCCCATTATTTTTTGTTACAAAATGTTCCATGAAACGTTGAGTCAACAGGTTTGGACAACATCTTCATTTGGCATTTGTTTACCTCACCTTTATTTCATTCTTTATTCCTCCGTTATACCTTGTAACCTATGTAACTCCTAGGCCATTTATCTTCACTACTTACTACTCCATTATCCTCTTATTCATTATTAGGAAGACTTTCTCAACTATAAATAGTGGTGTTCTTTATTTGGTTTACACATACAAGAAAAATCTAGAGTGGTAAATGTTAGTAAAAAGAGAGAGTTCTTATCAGTTAAAGGGAGGTATTATTTATGTGGAGCTTTGGACTCAACTCTTGTCCAGAGTTTGTTGAGTTGTATTTTTGATTAGGCTATTTTATCTTGGAGGGGACAAATCAAGAGGACTACTGCTGGACCGGTGAAAAACATCTGTTGCAGTGGGGTTGAATCTCTTTAAAGAGAGCGAGATATCCGCGCCTCAGCCTGAAGAGATTTTTATTTCTTCATTTTATTTTTTCAGTTGTAATCTTTTAATCTTGTAATTCTGTTATTTTGTAATTTTTCACTAACAATTTTAAGGAGATTCATAATGGATATAATTAAAAAAACCACGGATGTCAAGATGGGAGACCTTAACAAGCCATTTCGGTTCAATAGTTATCATTTCAAGAGATGGAAGGGTAAAGTACTTTTCAATTTAAGTTTCTCAATGTCTCTTATGCGTTAACTGAGAAGAATCCTAATAAAGTTAACATCACCTCTATGAATGATGATGAAACTATTTCTCATCTAGAGAAAGTGGAGGAGTACGATGGTGATTCCTATAAGTGTCGGTATTATATTCTTAATTGTCTATCTAATAATTTTTATGATAGAACTTACTCTAGTGAAAAGAATGCAGAGTCAGTATGATACTGAAAAGGCTGGAGCGAATAAAATATGCGACTCGTAGATTTTTTCATTTCTATATGGTGGACAATAAATCAGTGGTAGACCAATCTCAAGCCATTATAATGATTGTTGGGGAACTCAGGTCCGAGGAGGTCAAAATTGGAGATAATCTTATTGTTTGTGGCATAGTAGATAAACTTCCACCTTCTTGGAAGAAATTTCAAAAAACTATGCGCCACAAACAAAAGGAAACCTCTCTTGAAACCTTGATAATGAAAATCCGCATGTAAGAAGAGGCAAGGGGCCAAGATGCACTTTTACAATCAGATGAGAACAACATCACAACGAAGGTAAATTTAATTACTTTAAATAATTCTACTCTTGAATCTCACAAAAATATATACTTGTTTGAAGCCTAAGAAGAAAAAATTCAAGAAAAATAATGGTGAAAATAACCAGGCACAAAGTTAACAAGTTCATAAGGGACCGTGCTTTGTTTGTGGCAAGAGTGGGCATATTGCTCGATTGTGCAGATTCCGGAAACGTGCTACTAACCCTCAGGCAAACGTTACCGAAGAATCATTTGTGGCGGTGATTATAGACATAAATATGGTTGAGAGTGTTGATGGATGGTGGGCTGATTTTGATGCAAACGTCACGTTTGTTATGACAAAGATTGGGTTAAAAAATATACTCATTTTGAAGAACCCAAAACCATCATGCTTGGTGATTCTCACACTACTCAAGTTCTTGGAACAAGTGATGTCGAATTGTGTTCTACTTCTGGAATGGTATAAACTTTGAAAGATGTACTTTATATTCCTTCCATGAGAAAAAATTGATGTCTAGTTTTCTTATTAATAAAGAAGACTTTAAATAGATTATTGAATTCGATCAATATGTAATTGTGAAGGAGAGTATTTTTGTGGGAAAGGGGTATGCTTGTGATGAGATGTTCAAACTGAATGTTGATATTAAATGAATAAAGTTTCTACTTCTGTTTTCGTGCACTCTTCTACCAATTTTTGGCATGCTCGTTTGTGTCATATTAATGATCGTTATGTTGGAATCATAAGTAGTTTAGGATTAATCCCAATGGTTAAAAATAATTTTGAAAAGTGTGACTCTTGTAGTATAGCTAAAATCACTAAAAGACCTCATTTTCAAGTTGAAAGAAAAACTGATTTGTTAGAATTAGTTCATACTGATATTTGTGAACTTGAAGGAATTTTAACTCGTTGAGGTAAAAGATATTTTATCACTATCATTGATGATTTTCTAAGTTTACTTGATGAAAAATAAAAGTGATGCTTTTGAAAATTTTAAAACTTATCTCCATGAGGTTGAAAATCAGTTTGATAGAAAAATAAAAAGAATTAGAAGTGATAGAGGCCATGAATATGAGTCAAATGAGTTTAATTCTTTTGTTAGATCATTGAGAATAATTCATGAAACTACTTCTCCTTATTCTCTTTCATCTAATGGTGTAGCGGAAAGGAAAAATAGAACTTTGGTAGAATTGACTAATGTCATGTTTATTGAGTCAAATGCACATTTAGATTTATTGGGTGAAGCTATTTTAACTGCTTGTTATGTGTTGAATCGTGTGACTCATAAAAACTCTAAATTTACACCTTTTGAATTGTGGAAAGGTCACAAGCCAAGTTTGGGATATTTAAGAGTTTGGGGTCGTTTAGCCTTTGTGTGGCTAATGAATCCCAAGATCACAAAGATGGGTAAGAAAGTTACTACTTGTCCTTTTATTGGTTATGCTTCAAATTGTACAACCTAAGACAAATGTAGCTGACTTAGGTTTGATAAAATGTGCCTTAGCTAAGCGGTAACTCAACTTCGATGACCGTAAATCCATAATTCCCCTTATACCTCCATTCTTGTGGTTCTTGGTGGCAATTTTTGCTTCACTTAATCATTCGGGATTGAGAGTTGTTCAGGCTCAGAATGATTCATTGGTGACTTTCGTGTGGATGTCGAACTACAGTGGCCTTATCATAATGACTTTTATATGGGACTCTTCTCCGATAGATCTTATAGCCACAAATTTAAGGGCTAGGCATATTTCTAGTATAGTCGCAAATCTAAGGTCTTCGCATACAACTCTTATCATCACAGATCCAAGGTCTAGACACTTGATATTCAACCGCAGTCTGAGTTTCGGGCATATTATCCTTTATTGAGCTGATACCTAGCGGCATAGTTTTATTGGTTTCTTTGGGTGTCCTATCTGCTGTTCAAGGTCCGAGCTATGCACTCTCCTCAACTGGACTCTTCGGGTTTCGTTCTTATTGGTTAAAGCTCTTCTATGTACCTGACGAGCTTATGGGGTTCATTTGAGTTATTTACACAAACTTGCACATGACTGTACCTTTTAGGCATTGGGTGTCTAGTTAGGTTATAGTTAATTACTTGCTTATATTTCTGTTCTTTCCAAGAATTGTGTGAATTCCTCTTAGATTTCCTTCATTTGGCCTTTGTAGTGTTAATTCCACTTTTCATATTGTCTATACTTTTCAAGCTCAGTCGCCCTATGTTGCCTATTGAGTACTTATTGTTTTGGTACTTATATTACATTTTACATCTACTTTTGTGATGCAGATCGGAGTACCAATTACTCGTGTTGGTATCCTGCAAATTGTAGGAAGACTCGGATTTGAGGTGAGCTTATGGCATTCTGGATCATACATGTTTCCTTCCTTATAGTTTGAACTGTCTTTTGCATTTTGAGACACGTCTGTTTATTTCAGTTGTCACTACCTTATTCCTTGATTCATGATGTCACCTACTATAACCCAACAATAGGTAAGCCAATTGTAACCCAGAATGACAAGTAATGGGTATAAGGGCAGAACCAAGCAGAAATAACAGTAGTAGTAAAAATATGATAGAAACGGAAACAAACAAAAACTATTTATATTAGAAACCCTCCCAAAACCTTCAAGTCACAAGTATATAACTGTCTAATATGAGCAAATAAAAGTTCTAAGAGTGGACCACAACAAGCCGTCTCAAAGGCAAAAGACTAGCTAACATATTTAGAAGAAGATAAATTGATTCAGGATGCTAAGTTCTCACCCTCGTCTTCAATATCCCAAAGCTGTAAAATATGGAACGACGATCACCATTGGTAACTGGTACTAGAACCTGCATCACGTAAATATGCAGAGTGTAGCATGAGTACCAAAACAAAGGTATCGAGTAGGCATCACATGTCAACAGAGCAAGAAAGGTAAAAACAATCTAAAAAGATAGAATCTAGACACATGTAGAGGTCAAAACGGATATGAAAGAAATCACACAGCATACCGAAAGTAAATATAAGTAAAGCTAAACTAAACCTAACTAGACTCTATAAGCCCAAAAGGTACACTCATGTTCAAGATTAAATAAAACCTGAATTGCAGCATAAGACCGACAAGTACATAGTATAGCTAAATCTAATTAGAGAAGAGTACCATGAACCAAATAATTGGGCTCCCAACCCAACTAACTATCAATTCTAGTCAACTCCCTGCCTAGGTACCAAGAGTGACAATTAGTCTAGGCCTCTCATCCAACCAATCTATTCCCATCCCAGCTAGCAAGAGTGACCCGGGGGCGTATCAACTTCGAAGAGGATCTCAGATATCAAGGCCGCCAAGCCATCCAGTCCATTGTTAGAGACATACGTTGTGCAGCTAGCAAGAGTGACCCCGGGGTATGTCAACTCCGAAGAGGATCTCAAGTAGGCTCCAAGCCACCGTGGATCAACGTCCACTCACAAGCATCACAAAATCTCCAAGCCTAAAACACTCTAGTCCCAAGAAAGCATACAACCTTCGATAACCCATCATAGCCTCAGAAATAGAGAGAGAAGAAAGAAAGTCTACAAAGTTGCAAAAATTCCCATACTAAATCTCATTCTATCAGACCTAAGTCTGCTATTTCAGTCTACATGGATCTAGTCCGTCTCAAATGACGTCGGAGTTAAAACAAGGCTAATAGGGTCACAAGTCTAAGGCAATACAAGTCTAACCTAGACTAAGGCTGAACATGCTCAAAATATAAATTAACAACGAAGGTAAAACACAATAGCATGCAACAACACTCAAAACAACTCCAAGCTAGCATGATACTAATCCCGGAACAATAGCGATCATTCAAAAAACATGGTATCTAAGAAGAGAAGTAGAAATAGCTAGGTACCCGCCCCCTACTCACTCCAGTCAACATGAGTTTATGCATTCAAGCTCAATCTAAAAAGAAAGGAAGATATAGCCTATATGTAGGCCAACCGCGTGCACTCCAAATCACAAGGTCGTAGCTTTTCCTTTCTAAAAAGCCTCCAAATGATGCCACACTATCTAAAGTAGGATCACTATGTCAGTTGGGTCATTTAGATATCAAAAGCACATAAAATTTAAATAGACCAATTTAAGAATCAAACAGGAATTATGGGACCCACATCAAAATTTCTGAAATTGACTAAGCAAGAGGTCCGAAACTATGCTAGAAACTTGTGTTCCAGAATTGAACACAATCAGGGACCCGAAAAAGCCAAACCAAACAACCATGAAATAACCACAACAAATAGGCCAAGGCAGCATAAAAAATGCAAATTTACCTCAAATGGAGGTTCTTCAAAAGCTCTAGATCACAAACCCCAATTTATATGCTTCCAACGATCGCCTAGAACTTTGCATCTCTGAAATGGGAGCTCGGATAGAGGAGAAATCGCAAAAAAAATATCCAATAACTGATTAATTTGCGACCAACACTAGACAAAAAACACAAAGCGACCTTCACTTAAGCAACCACTAATGTCCCTTAAGCGAGATGCCTCATAAAGGCAAGCCTAGATTTTGCATGCTCATGACTGGATTGAACCCATTTCAAAACAACATTAAATATAGAAATTAACAATACCCATAACTAATTCATGTATTCAATTACATAGTCACACCCCTAAGAAAATGGGGTTTAGCCTAACATCGAAAAAACAAGAAATCGTTACCAAAAAGATGTTCCATTCGAAAGACGAAATCTCCAATGCTTAATGCCCGAAATTAGGACTTGAACCTTCAATCCTCAATGACCTAGGCTCAAAAACCTCTCCAAGAGTATTCAATAATGTCAAAGTATGTAAGAATCTCTAAAAACTGTGTCAGGGTCTTTTTTCTCTCTTCAAACATCAATTTATACGTTTCTAAAATTTTCCCAAAATTTGATAACGCGGGCTCACTCGGTGAAGTTAGTCGGGATCGTCGAACACCTTCGCGATCCGCGGACAAGCATTTCTTCTTGCCTTTTTGCTTGACTTTTGCACCCAATTGTTCTGTACATTTAGGCGAGCTGGGTGGAGCTTGCCAATCCATTCGGTGCATCGCCGAATTGCCTTTTCATTCGCTGAGTTGGCTTCGTTCATGAGCCAATTAGCTAGACTTTTTGGCGAGCTGGATTTTCACTCGGCGAGTCGTTAAGTGGCTTTTGCGAGCTCTAGCTATCCATTTCTTCAGCTTTTCCAACTTTTTCGCTCCTTTTCGCATCGTAATGTCATTGCCTTGTTCTTAAACCTTCATTGTTGCAAATAAACACTTTAACATCAGTTTAGGACACTAATTCATTGAATAACAAGATCTAAATGAGTCAAACTCCTGACTCATCAACCACAAAAGTGAGACTTGCTTAAGTGAACTAGTTCGCAAAAGCGTACCCATGGTCGCTTTAGCGACAACTGCCTAATTGTCCTCGATTAAGAAGAGACTTGCTCGCACAAGTGACATTCGCTTTAGTGAACCCAGGGGTGCAAAAGCAGTCACACAAGAACTCAAGCACCATAAATTTTTAGCAAAGTTCCCCCCAGCTTTGCTTGGGGGCTCGAGATTAGTTTAGAAACCCATACACGCAAACGATATATGTCAACCACTCAAATTCAACATTGAAAACTCAATGGAGCAATCAAAACTTCCATACGAGGTCATCTTGATAGAATATGGGTCCCACACCTAACCCTATTTTAAGCAAAAATACACGAGGGGGATCAGATCAACCCAAAAGCCTCGAGAACCAAATGAAGGGTTAATCTAGACCAAAGTCAACATTTCAGAGCTAACCACGCTGAAAGAATTCTCATCTGAGCTCATTTACATAGAAGGTTGACTAAAGTCAAACATAGACCTTAACTTGAAAGTTAAAATGAGTAATTGCATAAACCCACACTAACAGCCTTGAGAGTAATTCCAACCATGCTAATATCCTAAAATGACCCTTCTAGAGCTACTGAAATCATCATAATTTGATTATAAGGTCATCTTCTTAAACTTTTGATCAAAATTGACCGTTCAAGGTTTACAAACTATAAAATACTAACACTCTCACAAAACCACACATACGACCAGGTGACCGAACTGTCAGTCCGAGCAAGTCATTAATAACTTAGGATCACTATAGAAAGGCTCTAAATGACGAACAAGTAGCATAAATAGAGAAATAACCTAGAGGTCATTACATCGGTCCACTTTGGGGACTTAAAACTTATTTATAGTAGCTCTCAACATGTAACTACTAGATTAATGGTTTGATCTTTCACATATATATAACATGCATATAAGGTAGATGTAATCAAATAATATAAATCAAAGGAAACACATAATATAATTTAAAGGAAACAAGGAAAGATAAGAATGGAAACCAACATATATATATCTGGCAGATTGGGGGAATCAAAATAAAAATGAGAAAAAACTGATAATCAAGAATTGAAAATCCAATCAAATCTCTCTATTTTCCTGGACATTAAAAAGTAAAAGTTAAGTCATATATATATATATATATATATATATATATATATATATCAATATTATTATAAGTGGAAGATCTTAACTTCAAAGTTGGATTACGATTTTACCCCTTCACTAAATTTAAATATTATTAAAAAAACTAATTATCATATATTATTATAAGTGGGAAGATCTTAACTTCAAAATGGGATTACGATTTTACCCCTTCACTAAATTTAAATATTATTAAAAAAACTAATTATCATATATTATTATAAGTGGGAAGATCTTAACTTCAAAATGGGATTATGATTTTACCCCTTCACTAAATTTAAATATTATTAAAAAAACTAATTAATAAAATATTAAATAATAATTATATGGTATTAATCCATTATATTTCTAGATAGAATTAATTCACGGAATTCTAAAAATGAGTTTGGTAGATGAAGTGTTTCGTAACAACAAAAGACAGTAAATTATATCTTTTAAAAACTAAAATATCCTTAAACATTAAACAACAAAATGTCCTTTGAATTACCAAACATCTTAATATGACACACATATTTAGATTTTACTCAGAAACTTTACATATCTCAACTTTAACCAATCTAATTCTCATAGATGTTACGTATATCATCAATTTTAAATGACTTTATAATTTCTGACTTATAATGATACATACCAAAAAGTTGTTTTCAAAATCACTTTATATTAATGCATACACTTTGTTATTCCGATGTATAATTGTTGATAGATGATAATAAGTGGATGTAATTATATTGCTCATCACACTCATTTTATGTTAATGCATACACTTAGTTATTCTAATGTATAATTGTTGATGGATGTTATTGCTCATCACATATGCAATGAAAAAGAGGTAAATCTATTTATGCTTTTGTTAGTTATTGAGGAAGTTCTTCCATTCGTTTAAACTGAAACTGTTTCTCTCTTTAATTTTTGTTATTTAAAGTTTTAGAATTCATTAGCTATTTTATTGTTTTTAGTCTACTCTATTTCATCTTATTTTTGAATATTTGTGGGATGAACATAATGTACATCTGAAGTTGTATAATTTATTGTGATGCTATAATAATGTAATGGATATTGATAAATTTTTATATATTCTCTTCAAACATTATATGACATCTTCACAACTAATAACTCATGTGAAATCTACATATCAAAATGATACAATTTCTTAAAACTATTTGATATGATTGCCAGATTGTCCATTTGATGTTAAGCTTTAATCTGGTGTTACACTCTTTCTCTTTTGATTGCTTAATTTTATGAATAACTATTTATACATATTGTAATTGTATTTAAATCCTTTACAATATTTATACTAAGTAGCGTGAAATACACACATATATTCTATTATGAAATTCAATTTTTTTAATTATATAGAAATCTTGTATTAATTACAAGGGACAAACGTGCAACACATGTTCCCAAGAACTAGCATATATATATATATATATATATATATTGAGAGAGGAAGAGAGAACAGGAAACAATGATATTTACAATAAGAATTTATACCAAAAAGAAGAATAGCTATACTCCACAATAATCAATTTCAAAATTTAGATACCAATGATCTCCACCTTTTAAGATACGTGATTTTAATTTCTCATCTACTATAGATACCAATGATCTCTACCTTTTACGATACATGATTTGAATTTCTCACCTACTCTTCTTCTTCCTATCCTAAAAGACAATAACTTTTATTTGTGAGCTATGAAAATTATTTTACCATCAGGTTTACTACTACAAAAGCAACCTAGGAAATACATCGACAACTAGAACAAAATTCCTTAGAAAATACGATTTTTTGCTTCACCCATTCTTTGGGTTCAAAGCTCTGAAAAACCTCAAATTTATCTCTTCCACATACCATCTTGAATGATCAATGACTACTAATTTTCATTTCACTTTTATCCAGTTATAAATGTTTCTTTGCGAAACAACTATTAAGTCATTCCACAATGAGATAAACTATTTGTAAAAATTCATCCTTACAATAAATGCACTATGAATATTTTATCATGAGTATCTACAAAAATGGATAGCTCCTTAGATGCAAAGTCCTTCATCTAGTATTAGATATAACAAATATGGTGCTCTTTTAATCTCTCTCGATGATTAACTTGAGCCAAGAGCTAAAAACTAATGTCTCGTTGGTGAATTCATCTTTAGCAGAATACTACTAATTAAAATTTTATACTTCTTTTCATACGGTTAAAATTCAAATGAATAGTAATAATGGATACATTCATCATCAATGGAATTTAGGGTAGGATGATATCTTACTATTCTTGTAGTAGGAAAATAAATACCAGGGGGTGTTTGTTTGTACTCCATAAGCAAAAAAAGCCTTTAACATAATGAAATCTAGGATATTTATTTCCATCTCACTCCTAGATAAGAACAATAACATTTTATATTCAACATTGTGATCTATGGAGTTAGAAACTTCTTCATCCATCTCTCACAGATATCCATCATAGCCTCTCTATAACACATCTCGAAAGGATAAATTCCTCACATGATCAGGAGACGAAAGTTTTCTTATATCATAGAGCAGAAGGTGGAATATAAAAAATGATGTTCTTAGTATTTGGTAGTAAGATGACATTAAATATCTAAACTTCATTATCTTAATGGTTTGCTTTGCTTATGATGTGCAGAGGGAATCCACATGCTAATTATTATCTTAGTTCATTAATGGTAAAATATGTAATTGTTATTACTATTCATTTTGTTTTGAACCGAATGAAAAGAAGTTGACAATTATTATAGTATTTTGCTAAATATATACTCACCCACAAGATAGTGGGTTTTAACACTTGGTTCAAGGGAATCATGGAGAGATTAAAAGTGTACTCTGATACTTATTTCGGATACATGCTGTAGTAGATTGCATCGAAGGAGAAATATATTTTATATGTACTCACGATAAAAGATTCATAATGGCATACAATATTATGATGCAGAATTTTAGAATTATCTGATTGTGGAATGATGTAAAAGATGTTCTATTAAGAAACTTTTAAAACTTTATTGAATTGAATGAAAATAAATAGTCAATGATCGTTCATTATGGGATAGCCAAGAGATAAAAAATTAACGTATTGTGGGTGAGTTCATATTTAGCGGAATACTAATCATCAAACTTTTATATTTATTTTCATCCGGTTAAAAGTCAAATTGACTAGTAATACGGGATAAATTCATCATTAATGAAATTTAGGGAAGGATAATGTTTTACTATTCTTGTAGTGGGAAAATAAATACAGGGGGTGTTCGTTTGTACTTCATAAACAAAATAAATCTTTAACATAATAGAATATATGATATTTAATGGCATCTTACTCTTCAATATAAGAGAAACAACTTTTTATGTTCCAACTTTTGATATATGGTTGATGAATAACGTTTCAAGCACACCTCATCCAATTCTAGGTGTAAACGATCGCTAAGCAATATAAAACCCAATAAATGAGTTGGGGTCGAATTCCACAGGGAGTGGTACATGTTCAAATTCAATTAAGAAGTACGAATGTGATCTAACTAGATATAGGAATAGAAATTATCGAAAAAGACATGAAACAAATCAAAAGGGGTGACATGAATGTCAAATGGGGTTTTTTTAGTTTGCAATTATCAACTACAACACAATCACAAACAATTTGAAATAACAAAAAGAAGAGAAATTCTCGGGATGTGTTTGATTATAGGAAAATTTTGATATATGGGTAATTGAAACTACTATTAAATAGCTAAAAATCAGTGGGTAGGCGAGACTATAATGGAGATATCTTTCTCTCGAACAACTATCCCGAATCAGGTGATTTCTTTCGAACATCAACAAGCATAGCAATGAAGAACAACCCACACCTTAATTCATCCACTCTCTCGATCTAGATGGATAGGATTCAGTCTCTCGAGCTTAACATAGCTCAACCCAATACCTACAAATCATTAATCAATAATCTTAGTTCTAAAACCTCTTTCTCGAGCAAGCTAAGAACACAAGGTTAGAACTGCATTTGCAACTACAATTCATAAATTAAACCACAACTAATGATTAAACCCACTTCAATATAGCATTTAAACTAGTAATTAACAATACCCATAAACTAATTCAACCCATAATCACATGATCACACCCTAAGATTTGGGGTTTTAGCGAAACATCATAAAAGAGTGAAAACGGTTACCGAATCGATTAGCCATCAACTGGGTAAGAGTATTAAGCCTTTACAATGCTTCAATTTGCAGAAAATTTGAAACCCACTTGCAAAATCTCAAAATTGAGTCTCAAAAAGCCTTCAAGTCTACTAAGAAACTATCAAAAACTCAAGAGAAAATTGTTCTAGACTAATTCAGCATATTAAATTAACTGTTCAAAATCTAATTTATAGTCGCCAAAAATAAGCCACAATTGTCCATTAGGCGAAGTAAGTCAGGTTCGCCGAGTGGTTCGGAGAACCACCCTTTGATCTCTTCTATCGCCTTTTTGCCTTGGCTCTCAGCATCCTCAAGTCCTGTAACTTTGGGCGATCACTCTTTGCATCGCGGAACTGCTCAGCGATTCGCCGACTGCCCCTTTTCTATCACCGACTTGGTTTCTTCCCTCAGGGCTGACACACTGGAACTTAGGCAGTCAAAATAGCCACTTGGTAATTCGCCAAGTGCTCTTGGCGATCATCAGGCTTGCCATTCTTCACTTTTTTAGTTTGTTTTGTTCGTTTTTGACTGTTAGTGTCCTTGCTTTGCTCCTCAATCCATATACCTAAAAATCATGGTTTTAACATCATTTATGGCACAAATTAAGCATTTGAGGACACTAAATCTATATAAACAAATCCCCGAATGAGTCCAAATCTCGTACTCATCAACACCCCCAACTTAAACTTTTGTTAGTCCTCAAGTTAAACTCAAGATCAGCAGTTCAAAAAGGATGTCTCAAATAGTGTTGCATAAGACTCAACTTGAATGCACACAACAAGGTTCAACTTACTCATGCAATAATCAATTGTACACTCAAAGATTCAAATTATGACTAATCATTATCAAAGATGCTCAAGTTCACAATACTTGCTTCAAATGCAAGTTCAAGCTCAACACAGGTACTCAAATGCCCTCACAACAAAGATTATTCCATATTCACACAAAATTCTTTAACAATTTAGAGTTGCAGAATCACATACAACTCTCACACTCACAAAGATGAACACATGCCTGACTTCACCCATAGGTTTACCCTTATTTTCTAATCAACATTCGTTTCAGCTCACTCAAGATCACAAAGGTTTTTTCAAAGCTTGTAATTGGGCTAAGTGTAAAGGTATGGTCATTTAGGCTTAGTGGCCTCTACCTTCATGAAGTATGGTCTGAACATCACTTTCCTCCTTTTCTTTAACATTTCAATCATGGTCATAATCCACCCCATTATTCAACTTCATATGAATTATCGGATACCCTATTTCTTTTGTAACTTCCACTACTTTATTTCACAACTTTTTCATTCTTTTTCTTTGCTTTCTTCTTTTCTCTTTTTCTCTATTTTTTTACATGGAGGGGTTCCATCTTTTTCAAAACCATTACTCAAGGGGGCCTTTCTCACACTTCTTGATTTTCCTTCTCTTTTCACCACACCCCAACTTAGGATTTTGGCCTAAGTTGGCTATTCAACAAACCACACTTCATGAAAGTTATGGGTAAATGGATAAAGAGGGATCACAATTGTTCAAGTTTCTTCCAAGAACAGGATAAGCCTCAAGAGGGTTCAAGCAAGGTTCACACATCTCACAAGGTTGGCCACAAAAGAGATATATTGTCAAATTGTTTCACTCTTCAATATTGTTGCCTAAGATCATTTCAAGTGCTTGTATCACTTAGTCAACTGCACCAATGGGGCAAATTCTAGGTGTCATCACACACATTGTTCAAAGTAATCTCATCACACAAGGCATTGGCACCAATATCAAACAAGACTCCACACTTTCTAGCTAGTGTGTAATGCTCATCCCAAGAGACTCACTCGATAACCGGCTAGTCACAACGAGATACTGAAAGTTCACACATTGTCTATGCAACTTCATTGGCCTCATCGTAGCCGCACATTCATTTCGTTCAATTAAGAGTACTATTCAAGTCATCGGTATTGATCACAACTGATACTCAAATTTGCACAAGAACAACCACAATCTCACACAATAGAGGTAACAATTTCTTTTAAAAAAATAGGTTCAAAACCATTTCCATTCAAAACAAGGGGCCACAAGCTCAAGCATCCACAAGATTAAGATCAAAATACATATCGATGCTTTTCGTTCAATTGGTCCAATCACATCTATTCACCATGCCACAAAAGGTGAAGAGGCGGACATTGCATGCAACTCTGAGGGAGGAGAATGTATCAAATCACTATGTATTGGGCATTCATAACACTTACAAATAAATTGTATGGAATCTTACTCCATGGTAAAACAATAATAACCTACTTGAAGAATTTTATTTGCTAGGACATACCCATTCATGCGTGGTCCACAAACTTCAGAGTGTATTTCAATCATGACCGTTGAAGCCTCTCTACAATTTACATAGCTTAGAAGACCAAATCAGGGGTTTTATTGTAAATAATTCCCCCACTTAAGAAAAACCCGCTAGCTAGTGATCGAATAGTTCTTTTTTTTACTATTTGCATTTGTCGGACACTTTCCTGACTTAAGGTATGCTTTAATATCATGGAATCAATGTTTAAATTTCACTCCTTGAGGCTACACCCATGGCATAACACGGGACCTAGGATAATGAGTGACCCCAAGCTAACTCTGTGCCTGGCATATATCAAACATACTGAGAATAACTGAATAAAACATATACTATGTGGAAGCTAAAACAATGGATAACTGAAATTGGGGAGTACCCAACTAGTCTGAATGTATAAAACATACTAAGAGTTTAATAACAACTGAAAGATGAACTTAACAATTCAAGATGATTCTACTACTATGTCAGAAATGCCTCTAACTGAGTTGAGTTACTGGGACATGCCCCCCAGCTAACATTAACAAAATTGAAAACTGAATAAAAAAGACTAAAATGAAAAACATGTCTAGTGGCCTCAGAATATGAGGACTCACCACTGAAGTTGCTTAATGTGGACTGAGAATTGATCTAAGCGTGATCTGGATGTTGAGTACCTGAACCTACATCATGAAAGGATGTAGCATAGAGTATGCATCAGTACTTGGAATGTACTAAGCATGGAGGATATAGATACTAAGTTGAAGAAATATATATAAGCTGAGCAAAGCATAACTGGGCAATGACATAAACTGAGCAAGAATGTAAATACTCAAACATAACTGAAAAGCTAAGCTGAATGTAATGACCAAGTACTAATCGTGAGAATAAAATGCTAAACTGAATGCTGAAGTATATATTGAAAACCTGGTCAAATGCAATAAGAGTCTGACTGTTGGAGCTACTATTAACCGACATAAAACCACCTGAGCTAAATGTGGAGTCCGATGTATACGCCCCATCCATAAGACCCAATATACCTTGCTAGGGTATACAGACATGATTGGTGTGATCACTAAATCTGATGCCCAATAGAGGGGTCTTATAATCGTATGAGGGCACGTAGTTCTGGGACTCTGAGGGTAAGTTGAACCATAGTCCACTCGGTGCTAAGTCTACTCTAGACTGAATATGTATATGATAGAAATGCAACTAAAATACTGACATGTTAGCTGGGAATACAACATTTATATATTGATAATATGACTTTCGAAATTTAAAGCATGATTATCTGTTTAACTGACCTAGCAAATGCAATTCATGAAGTAGGAGAATCTACACAAACTAGGGTTCTGAGTTTCATACAGGGAATTAAGCAAAGTTTCCAAGAAACAAGCTATTTCGATTTAGGATACTACAACAACTAAATCATTGTAAATATTCAAGATTTTGAAACCCTATGTCTAAAAAAGATATGGAGAATCAAGGAACTGACTAAATTCTAGGGACCTAGTGGATCAAAGGAACCCACTAGTAAAATCCCACATACCTGGTAACGAAATCTACGGAGAAATCCTTTGATTTCACGGCTGAAACTTAAAGAACAATGCTGGTTGTTCTTGAAGGAAACTGGCACCTCTTTCCTTTTTTTTTCGTTCTAATTTTGATGATTTTTGGAGAATGAGGGTTTTGGGTATGTCTGACTAAGTTATTAGGCTTAAATAGAGTAAAACGATGTAATTTAGGCATCAAATGACGTAGTTTAAGTACCAAATGCAGACGGGAAAGGACCAAAATGACCCTGACTTAAATCTGATGAGTACCACCTACTATAGGACAGACGAACCGTCGTTTGACCTACCAACCATTGGTAGGGGTCGTCACTCAAGCTCTGCCCGACAAGGATTCACTAAAACAAACATAAATTTTTAATTCGAGATGGGATTTTAGCAAACTTGGTGGCATTGATAGAGGATTCAATTATCTTTCATTTGATTGTCATGGGCCACCTAATTCATTTTGTTCTAAAAGATATGAATGTTTGAAGTTGACCCAATAGGAATTTTTCTCTAATTGGTTGCTGACCCTCACCTACGATCCGTAGGTCCAACCACAGACCATCCTGGTTGACCTTGGGTGGGGTCATAGACCATAAACATTTGGCGCTCAACGACGGAGCCCGTCTACAGATCGTGTGTCAGACTACAGACCATTGATGGCTTTCGTTGTTCTTGCACCAGGTCCTGGAAATCTACATTTTTTCTATTTTCTCAAATTCGAGGTGTTAGAAAATCTCCCCATTGGGAACGTCCGTCCTCGAATGAAGTCTAAACAAGCTGAGTATGGAGGGAAGGAGTTGCAATCCCTACTACTAAGTACTAAAAACTAATATCTAACTAATCAGAGTTCCAAGAACATGCAAATATGCTGAAATGCAAGAACAACTGAAGGAACAAGAGACTAAGATTGAATTTATGCACGAGTAAACTGAGAGACTGGAGAGGAACTATTACCTGAAGCTAAAAAGGAATCAGAAGAAAGAGATGAGGGTACTTGGCCATCATGGTTGCTTCTGCTTCCCAAGTAGCTCCCTCCACTGACTAACTCCTCCGCAAAACCTTTACTGTAGCGACTCTCTTATTTCTTGACCTACGAACCTAATGGTGAAGAATTTCAACTGTAACTTCTTCATAGGTGAGACTATATTTCACAAACACAATCTATAATGGTACTATTGATGCCGGATCACCCATACACTTCTTCAACAAGGAAATGTGAAAGATTGGATGAACCACTACTAGTTCTGCTGGCAACTCTAACTCATAAGCCACATTGCCAAGCCTTTTTAGGATTCTGTACCGACCTACATATCTAGTACTGAGCTTCCCTTTCTTGTCAAATCTCATCACCCCTTCATAGGTGACACCTTAAAAAAAAACCAATCATCAATTTCAAACTCTAAGTCCCTTCTCCTCACATCTGCATAGGACTTCTAATGACTCTGGGCTATCTTTAATCTATCTCTGATGAGTTGAACTTTCTCCATAGCCTCATGAACCAAATCTGGCCCAATCAAGGCTGCTTCACCTACTTCAAACCAACCAATCGGGGACCTGTATCTACGCCCATATAGTTCCTCATACGGGGCCATCTGAGTACTGGAATGAAAGCTATTATTATAGGATACTCTATGAGAAGTAGGTGATCATCCCAACTGCCCTTGAAATTGATCACGCAAGCTCTCAACGTGTCCTCTAAGGTCTGAATGGTATGTTCTGCCTGACCATCCGTCTGTGGATAAAATGCTATACTAAGATTTACCTGAGTACAAAGGCCTTTCTAAAATGATTTCTAGAAATGAGAGGTAAACTGAGGACCTCTATCTGAGATGATAGACAAGGGAACCTTATGTAACCTGACTATGTCATTGATGTAGAGTTTGGCGTCGTCCTCCACTGAATCTATAGTCTTGACAGCTAGGAAGTGAGTGGACTTAGTGACTCTGTCTACTATCACTCAAATGGAGTCATGCTATTTGCGAGTATAGGGTAAGCCTATAACGAAGTCCATATTTATCACTCCCAATTTCCATGTAGGAATGTTAATCTCCTGAGTCATACCTCATGGTTTCTAATGTTCTACCTTAACACATTTAGCCACAAAGTCTGCTATGTCCCTCTCATGCCGTTCCACCAAAAGATTTCCCATAGATCACAATATATCTTATTGTCACATGGATGAATGGAATACCTAGAGTTATGAGCTTCTATAAGGATCTACTGCCTCAACTCACCCACATTAGGAACACATAAGTGACCTTGGTATCGAAGCACACTATCTCTCCCGGGAGAAAACCTCAACATTTTGCTAATGAACTGCACCTTTCAAATGAAGTAATATCGGACCACTATCTTGTTTTTCCTTAACCTCCGCTACGAACGAAGATTCTGGTCCATTTTGAACTATCAGCCCACCATCTGATGTGTTCGTAAGGCAAACTCCTAAGTGAGCAAGCCAGTGAACATCGTTGGCTAGCTCTTTCCTTTCTTCCTCAACATGTGCTACACTACCCATAGACAACCTGCTGAGAGCATCAACCACTACATTGGCCTTACCCGAGTGGTAAAGCACATTCATTTCATAGTCTTTGAGGAATTCAAGACATCTCCTCTTATGAAGATTCAACTCTTTCTGGGTGAACACTTACTGGAGGCTCTTATGATATGTGAATACAACAACATGGACACCATACAAGTAGTGTCTCCAAATCTTTAGGACAAATACTACAGCTGCAAGCTCGAGGTCATGAGTCGGGTAGTTCTTCTCATGGAAATTAAGCTGTCTAGAAGCATAAGCTATGACCTTACCTCTCTACATCAACACACAACCCAGGCTGACTCGGGATGCATCACAATAAATTACATAATCATCTGAACCACCTGGTAGAGTCAAGATCAGAGTTGTAGTCAACCTGGTCTTCAGTTCTGAGAAGCTTTTCTCACTCTCATCTAACCACTGAAATTTGACCTTCTTTTGAGTCAACTTGGCCAATGGGGAAGGTATGAATGAAAATCCTTCAACAAATCTCCTATAATAACCAGCCAAATCCAAGAAACTTCTAATATCTATTAGAGAGGTGGGTCTTGGCGAATGTCTCACTGCCTTAATTTTCTGAGAACCTACTCGGATCCGTTTGCTAGATACCACATGACCGAGGAAAGTGACCGACTGTAACCAGAATTCACATTTGTTGAACTTAGCGAATAACTGGCGCTCTTTGAGAGTTTGCTGAACAACTCTCAAATGAGTCGCATACTCCTCCTTACTCTGAGAATAAATTAGTATATCATTAATAAAGACGATAACGAACAAGTCAAATACTATTTGAATACCTTGTTCATTAAGTCCATGAAAGTTGCAGGAGCATTTGTTAGTCCAAAAGACATAACTACAAATTCATAATGACCATATCGAGTCCTGAAAGTTGTCTTTGGAATTTCACTATCTCTAACTCTGAGCTGATGATAGTCGGATTTGAGGTCTATCATAGAAAAGCAACTAGCACCCTGAAGTTGGTCGAACGAGTCATTAATCCTGGGGATGGGATACTTGTTCTTGATGGTGACTTTTTTCAACTGACGATAGTTAATGCACATTGTTAGAGAACCATCTTTCTTTTTCACGAACAACACTGGAGCACCTGATGGAGAGATACTAGGTCTTATGAAACCCTTATCTAGAAGGTCTTTCAATTTTTCTTTCAATTCCTTTAGCTCAGCTGGAGCCATTTTGTAAGGAGGAATTGAAATGGGTTGGGTATTTGAAAGGAGTTCTATTCCAAAGTCGATTTCCCTTTTGGGAGGAACTCTGGGAAGATCTTCTGGAAACACTTCTGGAAACTCATTTACTACTGGGACTGACTCAAAGTTGGGGTTTCGGAGTTTGAATCCTTATCCCGAACAGGATGATAGATATACCCTTTGGATATCATTTTTCTGGCCTTAAGGTAAGAGATGAATCAACCCATAGGCATTGAGCTACTACCTTTCCACTATAAGACTAGCTCATTTGAAACTGAAACTAAACGATTCTAGTTCTACAATCGACTGAGGCATAAAAGAACTGTAACAAATCCATGCCTAGAATGATATCAAAATCTACCATTTTAACTCTACAAGATCTACTGAGGTGACTTTATGAAAGACTATGATAGGGCACTTTCTGTATACCCATCTAGGAATAACTGGGTCACCAACCGAAGTAGAGACTAAGAATGGTTCTGAAAGGGTTTCTGGACATGCATTAATACCACAAGATTCCTTCCATTGTTGGTACCAAGTGTAGGTCACTCCTTTCCACTAATAGGCGGCCAAATCTGCACTCTCGACTTAAGTGATGCCCATAATATTTGTTACCTTTTAAATGTCATCTAGAAACTCTTGTGGATCTAATCTTGTCTTAGACCCATGATAATCTATAGGGTTTATCCAAGTAAAGTCTTGGATTCTTGTTGTAGTAGTGTTAGTATGTGGCACATCTGGGACCACAACCTACTGATTTACCTGGGTAGTCATGGCCTGAGAAAGTACTTGGTAAGCAGCCCTGAACTCGGTATGCATGATTCGCTCCTTCAATGGGTCTGCTGGAGCTGCTTGCTGATTCCTTGCGTTAACTCTTTTAGGAGACATTTTCCAAAATGCGAAAAGAAGGAGTTAGAAGAAGATTGAATAAAGTTCATACTCACGCATGATAAGAATAACAAAGAAAGTGATTTTTTTCGTAAAGCACTTCTTAGCCTCCCTCTAATAGATGTGGTGCACTTGACAACCATGAAAGATAATCTACTTGTGCGACTTTCAGACATCCTAGGACTCTTGAACCTAATGCTCTGATACCATGTTTGTCATGCCCCGAGGCTACCTCCTTTGCGTAACGTGGGACCTAGGATCATAAGTAACCCCAACCTAACCCTATGTCTGGCATATATCAAGCATACTGAGAATAACTGAATAAAACATGTACTATGCAGAAGCTAAAACAATGGATAACTGAAAGTGGGGAATGCCCAACTACTCTAAATGTATAAAACATACTAAGAGTTTAATAACAACTGAAAGATGAACTTAACAATTCAAGTTGATTCTACTACTATGTCTGAAAAGCCTCTAACTGAGTTTAGTTTCTTGGAATTGCCCCCCAGCTAACTGTAACAAAATTGAAAATGGAATAAAAAGATTAAAATGAAAACCATGTCTATTGTCCTCAGAATATGAGGACTCACCATTAAAGCTATTGAATGAGGACCGAGAATCAATCTAAGCGTGATCTGGATGCTGAGTACCTAAACCTACATCATGAAAAGATAAAGCGTAAAGTATGCGTCAGTACTTGGAATGTACTGAGCATGCATGATATAGATACTAAGCTGAACAAAACGTAACTGAGTAATGACAAAAACTGAGCAAGAATGTAAATAGTAAAACATAACTAAAAACTTAAGCTGAATGCAATGACCAAGTACTAATAATGAGAATAACATGCTAAACTGAATGCTGAAGTATATACCGAAAACCTGGTCAAATGCACTGAGAGGCTGACAGTGGAGCTACTATTAACCGACATAAAACCACGTGAGCTAAGCGTGGAATCTGATGTATACGCCCCATCGAGAGGACCCAATATACCTTGCCAGGGGTATAAAGGCATGACTGGCATGATCACTGAATCTGATGCCCAATAGAGGGGACTTATAATCCTACGGGGGCACATAGTTCTGGGACTATGAGGGTACATTGAACCCTAGTCCACTCGGTGGTAAGTCTACTCCCAACTAAATATGTATATGACACAAATGCAACTGGAATATTGAATAGCTCAAAATACTGACATGCTAACTGAGAATACAACATTTATATACTGATAATGTGACATTCGAAATCTGATCCATGATTATCTGTTTAACTGACCTAGCAAGTGTAATTCATGAACTAGGAGAATCTACATAAACTAAGGTTTAGAGTTTCATACAAGGAATTAAGAAAACTTTCCAAGAAACAAGCTATTTCGATTTAGGATACAACAATAGCTAAATCACAGTAAATATCCAAGGTTTTTGAAACCCTAGGTCTAAACAAGATACGGAGAATCAACAAACTGACTAGATTCTAAGGACCTAGTGGATGAAAGGAACCCACTAGTGAAATCCCACACACGTGGTGACAAAATCTACGGAAAAATCTTTTGATTTCAGGGCTGAAACTTGAAGAACACTACTGAAGGAAATTGGTGCCTCTTTGTCTTTTTTATTCATTATAATTTGGATAATTTTTGGAGAATGAGGGTTCTAGGTATGTTTGACTAAGTTATTAGGCTTAAACTGAGTAAAACGACGTAGTTTAGGCATCAAACGACATAGTTTAAGTGCCAAACGCATAGGGGAAATGATCGAAATGACCTTGACTTAAATCTGACAAGTGCCACCTACTACAGGACTAACGGGCCATCATTTGACCTACCAACCGTAGGTAGGGTTCGTCGATAAAGCTTTGCTCGATAGAGCTTCACTAAAACAAGCATAACTTTTTACTTCGAGATGGGATTTTAGCAAACTTGGTGGTGTTGGAAAGAAGATTCAATTATCTTTCATTTTGTAGGTCATGAGCCACCTAATTCATTTTGTGCTAAAAGATATGGCAGTTTGAAGTTGACCCAACAACAATTTTCCTCTAATTAGCTGCTGACCCTCACCTACGGTTAGACCTATGGTCCGTTGGTCCAACCATGGACCGTCTTGGTCGAACGTGGATGGGGTCAGAGACTATAAACATTTGGTGCCCAATGATAGACCCCACCTACGGACCGTGTGTTTGACCACGGACCGTCGATGGCTTCCATGGTTCTTGCACGAGGTCCTAGAAAGCTGCATTTTTCTATTTTCTCAAATACGAGGTGTTACATTACCGTCAAATTCCTCCTCAACCATGTTGTAGTAAGCACACTGATCATGAATCTGTATGTATGAAGGATCAATATGAGCTTCATCAGGACGTTATAGCAACAAATATAAAGTGTCCAATGCATAATCAATATCATTATAAACTCTATGAATATGTCTAAACTTTATTGACACAAACCGCCAACAAAGATCTTATAACCAATGTTGATATGGTATGAACTTTGGGTCACGAGTTTCTCTTTCTCCTTGAATTTGATGAACTAGCAAGTTTGAGTCTCCTAACACTGACAATTCTTGGATGCCTATTTCAGTAGCTAATCTCAAACCCAATATGCAAGCTTCATGCTCTGACATATTGTTGGTACAATAGAATCTAAGTTGGGTTGTTATACGGTAACATTTCTCTAATTCAAACATAAGAACAAATCCTATCCCAACTGATTCATTGTGAGAGACTCTGTAAAAGAACAAAGCACATCCTTGATTGTTATTGAGAATAACGTCATCAACTTATGATATTTCTTCGCCAGGAGAGTAGGTCTTAATTAGTTCATATTTTTCATCAATGGGGTTCTCTACCAAATGATTTGTCAATCAATGCTTAGGCTTTCATTGTTGTTTGTGTCACATAGATAATGTCAAACTCTGTAAGTAATATTTTCCATTTCGCAAGCCTACCCATGGGCATGGGCTTTTGAAAAATGTATTTTAAGGGATCCATGCAACAAATTAGGTAAGAAGTGTAAGACGGAAGGTAATGCTTCAACTTTTGCGTGAATCAAGTCAGGGCACAACACGTTCTTTCTAGAAGAGTCTACTTAGACTCAGAAGCGGTAAATTTCTTTTTGAGGTAATAAAAGGTCTTTTCTTTCTTACTAGTGACATCATACTGACCCAATACGTGGCCAAAAGGATTATTCAACACTGAAATATACAATATCAATAGTTTTCCCGGCTTAGAAGGAACCAACATAGAGAGATTCAACAAGTACCTTTTGATTCTATCAAAAGCCTCTCGACATTATCCGGTCCATTTGACCATAACATTCTTCTTTAATATCTTAAAAAATGGCTTCGCAAGTTGTTGTGAGTTAAGAAATGAATCTACTGATGTAGTTTTACCTTCATAGAAGGCTCATCACCTCATTCTTGTTCTTTCGCGGTGGCAATTCCTTAATGGATTTTATCTTTGAAGGATCTAACGCAATACCTCGTCGGCTAATTATAACCCCCAAAAGCTTTCCTGACGATACTCTAAATACACATTTTGTAGGATTAAGCTTGAGATTATACATGCGGAGCCTTTCGAAGAATTTCCTTCAGTGTTTCACATGATCTGACAATTTTTTATTTAATGAACACGCATCCATATAAACTTCTATTTCTTTATGCATCATATCATGGAACATGATTTTTATTGCTCTCATATAAGTTGTTCCCACATTTTTTAGCCCAATTGGAATGACTCAATAACATTAGGTACCCCATGATGTGATAGAGATATTTTTTCTGCATCTTCTTCATCCATAATAATCTAATGGTACCCCACTTGTGATCCAAAAAGATGCAATTTCATGCTTGGAATAATTGTAAAACAAAATGTGGATGTTGGGCAATGGAAAGTCATCTTTTGGACTTTCTATATTCAAATCATGATAATCAACACACACTTGAACCTTGTTGTCTTTCTTTGGGATAGGCACGATAATGGCTAACCAAGAAGGATATTGAGCGACTAGAATGACTTTGTCTTCAAGTTGCTTTGTTATTATGTCTTAAATTATTACACTAATGTCAGTTTTAAGATTTCTCAAATATTTTTTAACCAACAGAAACGTAGGGTCAATCGGCAACTTGTGAACCACCATGTCAGTGCTTAACCTAGGCATAACATCATAAGACGACATAATACATCCTTTTAATCAAACAGAGCCTACATTATATCTTTCTTTTGTTGTCAAGCATGTACACTTATGTTAGTGTAACACCTCACTATTTGAAAGAGCTAGAATTAGAATGAACCATTTTTGGAAAGAATAAAAATCTTGGAATTTGGCAAGTATGTTAAGTATGAATTTTGGGTCAACCTCAAACGACCATAACTCCTGGTAAAGGATGAGCTTGGTGGGCTACAAGATATCAAATGAAAGGTCTTTGAATTATCTTTCTAACACCATCAAGTTTGCTAATTTTTGAGTTTGTATGGGGGAGATATGCTTGATTAAAGTCAGTTTGTCTGAATAAGGAAAATCAACCAAATTTTAGAGGGGTATTTTGGTCTTTTCATTACCCAATTAAATTATTTGGTTTTTAGTAAGCTATTTGGGGTCTAAACTGAGTTAGTTCAGTTTACGCAATTATGAATTACGCTGAGGCTTTGAGAGAGGAGAAAAAAGGAGAAAGGCCAAGGCGTTCTTGGAGATTTCTTGCGGAATCAAAGTCGTTTCACGAAGGTTTGATCCCTAAAAGAGTATATGAGACTTCCATAGTGTTGGGTTCGTTCACCTAAGTGCCAATCATGTTTAGTTCAACGGAATTCATTCTTGAAAGTTGAAAGTTGGATGATCTTGAATTGTGTTCTTGAAATTGGCTTTCGTTCTTAAGATTTGATGGGATTGTTGAGTTCTTGATGGAATCGTGTCGATATTAGATTCTTTTAAGAGTAGATTCTTGTGTATATGTACTGGGTATCTGAATCTAAAGAGGAATTGATAAAAAGAATCAAATTTCGAAGAATTGGGGTTAGAAAATAAAGAAGAAAAAAGTCAGGCAGAAATTGGGTACCAGGTTTGTGACGCGGACCTGTTCCTTAGAAGTGGAACTTTTCTCTCCGCGCCGCGGAGAGATTGCGGACCCCTCTGCCTCAAAATTTATTTCGTGACCAAATATTAAAATCCATCTCCGCGTCGCGGACTTGATTCCAGACAGTGATTTCTTGATTGTTTCGCATGTTTAACTATCTAAAAACACTCATAAACATCACGAGATCTTTCTTATCACAAATCAAAACCTTGAATTCATAAATCAAATTTAAGGTAGAGTTGAGAGTCAAGTCTTGAGGGTTCTTCGAGTCATTTTAATAAGTCTTTTAAAAATCTTTTAAACTTGTTTTAAGACTAAAACATTGATATTAAGAAAGAGTAGAGTCGAGTTCATGTTCTTTAAAATGTTATATGGGGACTATGTATTCCCAAAGAGTAGATGTTTTCACATTTAAGATGAGAGGAAACACAAATTTTAGAATGAGTTTTCATGAGTAGTTTTGAGTTTAATCTCTTTTAAGAGATAGATTTTTGAGTAATAACCTCAAACCACAGAGAAAGAGTTATGTTTTTAAACATACGAGATGCGTATATTTTGGGAGTAATATTGATCACCGATATGGGGACGAGTTAATAATAACTCAAGTCTCCATAAACCATGTAGCCAACGTGGGTAGAAAGGGTCATACTTTTTAGATGATTCAGTTATGCTTTTAGCATAGACTAGTGGATCCACTTAGTTGAGCCGTTTTATATCCCGGCAAGTTATATGACAGTTCTGGCAGCGTGAGTGAGGTGCTGAATCATCACATAGCTCATAGTAATGGTTGTCGGTTAGAGAAACTCCCACAGAATTATATTGCTCTATTATATATATAAATTTAGTTTTTATCATATTTATCCAATACTTTGAGTTCCTATTTACTATTTAAATGCTTTATATAAACTACATCTTTATTGTTGTTTATTTTTATATTGAGTTGAGTAAAGCTGAGGTAAGTGTTTCTTTCAGAAGTCAGTTCAAGCTTATGTCATGTTTAGTTTTTCCCTCGCATGCTCATACATTCAATGTACTGATGTCATTTGGACTACATCATTTTATGATGCAGATAAAGGTAACCAGGATAAGCATCCAGCGCTTCGTTTATCAAGTTGAGCACTCAGAGTCAGTTGGTGAGCCTTCTTTCTTCTGGAGGATACCCTTTTATTTATTTATTATTCTAGTTTATTTGGATGTCAGTGGTTTTGTTTCGACATCCATCTCAGTGGTTAGAGGCATTATAGACAGTTAGTTATTAGTTCTTCAGTTTTTTTATTTCAGTTATGTTGATTATAACACTTGATTTTCCTTATCGGCTAGTTGAATGTTTTCTTTTATAAACATTCTAGTTTATTCATGAGTTATCTTTGTTGAGTAAATTCTTTTGCTGAGTAGTAAGCTAGGCCAAGGGTTCGTTTGGGGCCACAATGGTTCTCGAGTGCCAGTACAACCCAGGGTGTAGGCTCGGGGAGTGACAAACTTGGTATCAGAGCACAAAGTTCAAGAGTTCTAGGTATTCTATTAAGTCGTGTCTATTGAATCCTAATTGTGGATGTGAAGCGCGCCATATCTATAATTAGGAGGCTTCAACATTTAGGAACTATCTCCCCTTTTTCATACTTATTTCGTGCGATAGAGTTTATTTGTAAAAAGTTTCTTCTAACTCATGCTATTGCGTATCTTTCAGATCATGCCTTCGTGAAGAGCTGTCAGAGGTCATCCTGCTAGGAGGAATGTTGAGGAACAAGGGGTACCTAATGCACCTGAAGTGTAACCCCAAGGAGAGGTCACTAATGATGAGTTCTGGGAAGCTATTTGGATGTTGAGTTAAGTTGTGACCAATCAAGTTGGATAGAGTGAGAATCGACAGAAAGTGGTTGATACTTTTAGGATCTGTGAATTTTTAAGGATGAATTCTCCAAGCTTCACTAGTTCAAGCGTCATTGAGGATACGAAAAACTTTTTAGAGGAACTACAAAAAGTATTTGAGGTTATGCGTGTTGTTAATGCTGAGCAAGTGGAACTATGTAACACCCGGAAAATTGATAGGTGAAACTAAAGCCTAACGTATGAACCTTATAACTTTATTTATAAATTGGAGATATAAAAGGGTCCAAAAATTTGGCTAAGTATAAGTTTAAGGGAGTGTTCAAGGAAGGCGAAATGATTCACCTTCCTTAGAAGCTTCCTTGAACCAATGCCTTAGCCAATTTTGACTAAGTATATTTTCAAGAGAGGGTTCAAGGAGGTAAAATCCTTCACCACCCTTAGAAGCTTCCTTGAACCAATGCCTTAGTTTTTTTAAGGCAACCTACGTGAGGGTTTAAGGACCCGATGGGGGACCACCACTTGTGGGGGCTGCCTTGACACATGGGCAGTGCAGGTGTGCAAGTGGGGGTCCACTGTCATGTACTCCGTTGTAGACTTATGCCTTAGTTATAAAAAGCTAAAGGCAAGTCCAAGGAGGGTTTAAGGAAGGTACATCAATTCAAGGGCCTTAAAAGCTCCCTTGGTAATTGCCTTAGTTTTATTTGGGCAATCCAAGGGAGGCATAAAAAGGGGAAATTTCGTAATTTCCTTTTTTGTCTAAATTAAATAGGTATAGTCTATATTACTTCTAAATAAATATATATATGGTCTAAACAGGCCTTTTGAATACTCCCATGGATATGCCTTAGCTTTAAAAAGCCTAAGGCAAAGTCCAAGGGAGGGTCCAAGGCTAGTGGACCACTTCAAGGACCTTAAATGCTTCCTTAAAAATTTCCTTAGTTTTTTTGGCTAAGTCCATATGTGCAGGAGCATTTTCGTAAATATTATTTTTAAGTTAAATTAGAAAGTGGGTATATTTTATATTATTTCTAAATAACTATGTAAGGGATTTTATATTAAAACATCCCCAAAATTAATCACTTTCACAAACACCCACTTCAAAATAAAAAGTTCATCTCCTTTCCAATATTTCTCTCTCTACAAGTTCCTCCATTGAAGAACACCAAAAGCTTCAAGATTAGGGTTTCAAGCTCCAAGCGTTTCACTCCAATTTCGTGGCAAAGCTTCAATTAAGTTATGAGAACCTTCATTCATGGAATTTATTTCTCCATGAAGCCCTTTAACACTAATTTTTGAAATGGGGAATTTGTTCAAAAACTAGGGTTTTGATTCTAGCCATGGATTCTTCTTGAAAACGATTTCTTTCCGTTAATTATCCTATATTATGATGAATTTGATGTTTATTGAGGGTTTTTATTGTGAAATTCCCCATGAACCCATGTGCTTCCCCATGACCCCAACTTTATGAAATTGAGATGGGTTTGTTCATGCAATGTGAATACTTAGAAAAGTATCTATGTTAATTTAGTCAATTTGTCTTGTTTGATTTATGCTTAAAGTAGTAATTGTAAGTGTCATTGCAAGACATGATCTATGACCCTTGAAGGGTAAATTGTAAGTGTTGAATCTTAAAGTGTAACCTTGAAGGCAATGCATGAAGGTACTCTATGTTTAAGATTCTTATATATGAATGGAATGATCCAATTGAAAGGTGGAGGTGCTTAATTTTCATGGTTTTATGTATGAAGTTATGTTCCACTTGAATGGTGAAGATCCAATGTCTAATGTGTGAATTATGGTATTGTTGAATGACTAGTTTCCTTTACTACTACACATGATTATGTATGAATTGTCTTGGATGATTATATGATGATTCTAAGGTGAAAGGTAGTTCTCACCATGTTGAATCAATGAGTTATGTTATGAGTTGGGCTGAATGTAGGGTAATGTACTCCTTCACATATGAAATTGTAATTTACCTTAACTATGTATAAGTTGGAGAATAATGCTTAGCATCGAGCGAATATGGCAAATGAGGTAGAGACTCTCCTGCTTAGTTTTAAGCGCCGGGTCTTCTATATTTGCTCTCATGAGATGGAAACTCTCCCGTTAGTAAAAGAGACCGGGTTTCTAGAAGTAATCTCTCTATCCCATAACTATGTGCCCTTAGAGGTATTAGCTAGTGGATCTACATTATAGCAATATATGTCTAGTTCTACCTTAGGCAAGTAGGATGCCTTTTTTCGGTGTGGGGTTATATGACACCGGATTCAATATAGCTCACATGGTCTATGTCGGTTAATGCACTTCTCCTTATGTAATAAGATAATGAATAGGACTTGAACTATACTTGTGATTTCTTGATAAGTTTACTTAGTAGGAGTGGTGGTATGGGACTTCACTTTTATATTGCACAAGTAATCTTTGAAAGGGATTGTGGGTTGGTTCATTATGCTATGGTAAGACATGAAGGTATGATATATGTTGATTGGATTGTTTTTACGGTATGACTCTCCTTATGTATATGTAATGAGTATGATTATCCCTACATGATAAGAATATGAATTATGATAAGAACATGAGTTAGGTACTATGGTTCCTCTAGAAGTTCTACTTAGTATGGATGGGGGTATAGGACTTCATTCATGCATTGCACAAGTAGATTTTGAGAGTGGGCATGGTATGTCTCTCCTATGATATGATGATTATGAATGTATGCTTTATTATGAATGTGAACATGGACTACACTAATTACTTCCTAATGAGCTTTACTTAGTGTGAGTGAGGGTATGGGACTTCACTTGTACATTGCACAAGTAGACTTATGAAAGTGTTATATTGTGGTTTCCTTATGCTATGAAGATATATGAATTGCGTATGCATTATATGGATTGTTGCTATGAGTGACTTTATTTATTATAAGATATGAGCATGGGTGTCTCCTTGTTTATGAATGTTGGCTATGAATAAGGTCAAGGTATATTATGCATGATCATGGTGTCCTAGAAGTAATACTTAGTGTAGATAGGATTATGGGATCCTATCTATGCATTGCACAAGTAGAGCTCATGGTTACTTATGTGATGGTTTTATTATGATGATATGGTCTTGGCATTGAATTATATATGTGAACTATATCTTGTGAAGATTGGAGTATGCATTATGTTGTGTTAGAGACTATACTTGTGTCTATGATGACATCCTCTATGTTATGATGAAGTGTGTATGGTTTTTCTTCTGAGCTACATTCTTTAACTATTTCAAAGATGATCTTAAAAAATGGCATATAGCATGGTTTCAAACAAAATGTCCCTTTCAAGCATGTTTTAAATGTTTCTATGCATGGCTACCATACTTAGTACATTTTGTGCTAACCCATATTTCTATGTTTTCTACAAATGTAGGGATTGGTCCTTGGTGGTGGTATTCTTGGTTCAAGCATGGATTAGTTAGTTTCCCCAAGCTTAGTTGGTGAGTCCTTAAGCTTCGAGGACAAGTAGTTTACTTCAAGTTTCTTTTAGTATTTCCATTTAGAAACTATTGTTAGGTCATCATTGTCCCTATTCAATTGTATTAGATGGTCAAATGAGACAATGGCTAGACTCCCGTTTGTTTTATAAAATGACTTCGATTGTATAGAAATGTTTAAATTTTTCCTTATTATTCTATGTCTTTATGTAATTACACCATGTTACTTCTAGGGAGTAACCCCAGATCAAGACAAACTAGCTGCATATCAACCGAAGAGTGTTGCTAGAATTTGGTTTGACCAATAGAAGAAGGGTAGAGCTGAGGGTGCATCGATTTTTAGGTGGGCTGTGTTCGAGACTACTTTCTTTGGGAATTTCTTTCTCCGAGAACTGAGAGAAGCAAAGGTACGAGATTTCCTTAATCATAAGAAATAATTAATGAGTGTTCATGAGTACAGTTTGGAGTTCACCCAACTTTCTCTTTATGCCCCGGAGATGGTTGCTAGAACGAGGAGAATGATGAGCCTGTTTGTTGCTGGGTTGTCTCATCTGTCAAGTGAAGAGGGAAAGGCAGCTATGCTGATAGGAGATATGGATATAGCAAGGTTGATGATCCATGTGCAACAGGTTGAGGAGGATAAGCTGAGGTACAGAGAAGAGTTTAGAAACAAGAAGGCTAAGACATCAGGGAATGAGTCCGGCCAGCAGAAGAGTAATGCCAACCGGTCATCGGTCCAACATAAGCAAAAGGGACCTGCTCCATCATCTGCTAGTGCACCTGCACCAAGGAGCAGAGGTGAGTTCAATAGTTAGAGTTCACAGAATTTCGTAGCTAATCCTGCACAGTCTAAAGGTAGTGTGGCACAATGAGGTAATAAGGCCCCTACATGTGCTAAATGTTGTAGGAACCACCCAGGTACATGTCAGGATGGCTCCACTGGTTGTTTCAAGTGTGGTCAGGAGGGTCATTTCATGAAGGAGTGTCCTAAGAATAGGCAGGGAAGTAGAAATAGGGGTAATAGAGCCTAATCTTCTTCAGTTGTCCCACTAGACAGGGCTACACCTAGAGGCACTACTTCAGGGACTGGTAGAAGGGCAAACTACCTATATGCTATCACTAGTCGCTAAGAGCAAGATAATTCTCCAAATGTTGTCACTGGTATGATCAAAGTCTTCACTTTTGATGTTTATGCTTTGTTAGATCCAAAAGCGAGTCTATCTCTTGTGACTCCTTATATTTCCATGAATTTTGATATTTTTCCTGAACAACTTCTTGAGCCCTTCAGTGTTTCTACACATATCGGTGAGTCTATTCTAGCTGACAGAGTTTATCGTGATTGTACCATTTCCGTCAATCACAAGAGCACCATGGTTGACTTAGTTGAGTTAGATATAGTAGATTTTGATGACATTCAAGGTATGGACTGGCTTCATTCCTGTTATGCCTCGGTTGATTGTAGAACTTGAGTTAAGTTCTAGTTTCCTAATGAGCCAGTTGTAGAGTGAAGTAGCAGTTCAGCAGTGCCTAAGGGTCGTTTCATTTCGTACCTTAAGGCGACAAAGTTAGTTTCCAAGGGTTGTCTATATCACTTAATCTGAGTTAATGTCTCTAGTGTTAAGACACCTCCTATTCGGTCAGTTCTAGTTGTGAGTAATTTTCCAGAAGTCTTTCCAGATGATCTACCTCGAGTCCCTCATGAGAGAGAAATAGACTTCAGTATAGATGTTTTTCCCGAAACTCATCCTATCTCTATTGATGAGTCCTCAAATTAGACTCATTTTGGGCCATATTTTAACAGAATTAGTGTCCTTAAATGCCTCTTTTATCCCAATATTTGGTAGAAACTCTTAAGTTTCAGGTATTTGAAGATTTAAGGTAAGCATGGACACTATGTCGCAAAAAGGAATAAAAAGAGTGAAAAGAGTGAAGAAATGGATGGCTGAGCATCGCCAAAGAGCCTTACTCTGCCTTTTGTTCTAGTGCGTTGAGCCCTAAAGGAAGAGGATCAAATCAACGGTGAAAAGGAGAAGTCGGAGTGTCGCCAAATAGTTTTGCGAAGCAGTACTATACCGCCCAATGATCCAGAACGCAAAGATGTTATAGGAAAGCAAGGAAGGCGATGAACCAGACGATGGGCGAATTGCTGAGTTGATCCGCGATTCCCACTAACCTCGCAGAATGATTCACTGCAACATTAATTCTGAATACTATAAATACTAGCTCTATATTAGTTTTAAGTATCAAGCTTCATTAGACTACTCACGATTAGATATTTTATTTTGTAACTCTTATTTTCTCTCAAGTTTGAGAGGGTTTTGAAGACTTGAAGGAGAAAGGGTTTCATCTTCCCAAAATTGGAAGTGGGTCTCCTTGATTCTTCTTTCTTTGCCTAAATCAAGAATTATCTCTCTATACCTATTTGATTTCAACATCATTGAAGGTATTATTTTTTATTTCTTGTGGTGTGGCTAACAACCCCATTCTTAGGGTGTGATTTAGCAAATATGAGTTAATATTATTGTTGGGTCTTGCTAGTTGATGGTTTTAATGTGGTTTAATGGTGATTTCACCTAGTGGTTGTGGTTTAATTTAATGGGTTTGTAGTTGCAAATACAAAACCACATATGTGTTTTCGGCTTGCTTGGGAGAGTGGTCACGAAACCAAGATCGCTAGACTGATGGCCTAAGGAGTGGGTCGACATGAGGTTCAGCCTGTGAGGGTAAGCCCTAGTCCTATATCCTAACACTCAGCTCAAGTGAGTGAGTGGGGTAAGGCATAGGCTGGTCTTCATGCGGCAAGTGGGTGTCCGAGAGGAACCCATTTGAAACGGGGTAAGTTGCTCGAGAGAGAACTTATTTCCATTTAAAGCTTAGCCTAGTCACTATTAATCTACAGATTTTCTATCGAATGCTTGTACCCAACAATCTAGATTTACTTGTATTGCGGTCACACCCCAAGAATCTCTCCTCAAAGATGAATTTCCTTTGCATTATATTGTTTTTATTTGATTTTGTGACAAGACCCCCAAATCAATATTTGAAACTTTTGTGTCCCCCATTGATTTAATAGTTTTTATTCGCAAATCTGTTTAGCTACAACTGATTAGAACAAAATTCTAGTTGGTTTCTTATTCTCGAAATCGCTCCCTTGGGTCATGACGCCAACCCTCAATTGGGTTACTGTATTATCGATGATCATATACACTGAAACCGTAGTTTGAGTCATTGGTCATGAAAAACATCAAAATGGCGCCGCTAACGCGGAGTGGTTTCACGTGAAAATGTAGTTAACTAGAGCTTTTTGTTCTTTTTAGTGTAGTTTTTACTAATTTTACATTTAGTTTTGTTTTTCTTTGTTTATTGTTTGTGTATACAGCTCCTCTACCAGGAGCCAAAAGAGGGGTGGCCTCATGAAAATGACGCAAACCTCACTAATGGAACTTGAGTGAGTAGTTGTGTCGTGCCACAACGTTAAATAAGGCGCTTCTTGGGAGGCAACCCAAGGTTGTAAATTTAGGATTTTACTTTTATAAATAAACGTGTGTTGATGTTGTAGATAAACCGAGGAAAGTGTGGAAAATCTCAGGTTGGCTAGCAGAAAGTCCATTCCGCGAGTCGCTAAACAGGTCGACAAGCCCCACTGGATCCGCCGTTTGGCTCAATACAAGAGTTGTACAGAGCCTCTAAAACTTGGTGAACTCGAAAAGCAGCTCGGCGCATCGCCAACCTGTTTGGCGATCTCGAAGCAGACCGCTGATCTTACCCCGAGAAAATTGATGATTTTGAAGAAAGGGCAAGATAAATGACCACTCGGTGATCTGCTGAGTGGGTCGACGAGTTGACTAACATCGCCGAATGGACAAGAACTGAACAGTTATAAAGTGCCAAAAATCTCAGAATTTTTAAATTTTCCCACTCTCCCTCCTTTTAAACCTCTCAAGTTCACATCAAGGAAATATTTTCTAGATTATTGCTTGCCTTTAGTATTGTAGTCTATAATTAGTGCTTGGAGTGGATTACATTGCTGCCTAGCATTTCAAAAGTATTTTAATCGACATCTAAGGTTGGTTTTCCGAACCTCGAATTTATTTTTAGCAATTTTGTACTCATTTGCATTGATTTTTTTTTGTTATTTGCATTTGAGGACAAATGTTTTTATTTGTGGTGGGGTGAGGCCCACCTTGTTTTGCTTGTTTCTGATACTTGTGTTTTGGTGTACATTTGAGTTGTCTGTTTTTAATTGTGTTTTACAAAAACTTCTTTGCGATTGTTTGAGCTCATGGCTCTCTTTTGGTTTAATTAAAAAATAATTTTGACCCTTCTGAAAAATTTCATTTTTCAAAAATTTTTGCCACCTCTTGTGTTGAAAGTGGTTGTTCTTGTACAAAATCAAGTCTTGATTTTGATCAATACTGGTGACTTGAATAGTGCTTACAGTCAAACGGACATGAATGTACGGCTACGATGAGGCCAAATGAAGTTGCATACACAATATGTGAACTCTTTGCATCTCGTTGTGATTAGCCATTTATCAAATCGATTCTATTGTGATGACCGTTTGCACACTAGCAAAATAGTGGAGTCTTGTTTGACTTTAGTGTCGATGCCTATTGTGCTGAGCTTACTTTGAAACATGCATGGTAGATACTAGAATTTTTCCCGTTGGTCCAGGCGACTAAGTAAAGCTTTCTCTTGACATGATCTTAGGCAATTTTGAAGAGTGTGAACCAATTTTACATATACCTCATTTGTGGCCTACTTGTGAATTTGTGAATCTCTCTTGAACACCCCTTGAACCTTGACCTTCTTTGAAAGAGCATTGATGAACCCTAGACCTTACTTGATCCACTACCTATAATCCTCTTGATTTGTGGTTTAGTGAATAGCCAACTTAGGCCAAGCCTAAGTTGGGGGTGTGGTGAAAAAGGAAAAGGAGAAGTCAAGAAGTGCAAGAAAAGTCTCCCTTAACCCATGGTGTTGCGGTGGAATGGAAACCCTCCATATATATAAAAAAAAAAAAATGAAAAATAAAAGTTGTGGAAAAAAAGTACAGAAGAAACTAGGTTTCCAAGCAATCCATGGAGATGACTAAAGAGATGACTTAGAAGCACTAGAAAAAAAATTGATTAAGAAAAGAAGGGGATGCCTTGAGAATACCACATCTCATGAGGAAAAAGTCACTGAGCCTAAATGACCATACCTTTGCACTTAGACCCATTTCAAGCCTTAGAAAGACCTTTTTGATCTTGAGTAAGCCAAAATGAAAGTTGCTCGGAAAATACGGGGAAACCTATGGGTGAAAGCATGCATTATGTTCTTTTCTTTTTAGTGTGTGTGTTGCATCTGATTCCTGATCTTTAAATGAATAGACCTTTGTGTGTGAATATGGAATCATTCTTTGTGTGAGGGCATTCAGATACTACTATTGAGCTTGAACCTGCATTTGAAGCAAGTATTGGGAATATGAGAATTTTTGGTAATGGTGTGTCACAACTTGAATCTTTGAGTACACAATTGATCTTTACATGAGTAGTTTGAGTCTTGTTGTGTATGTTCATGATTGAGTCTTGTGTAGCACTGTTTGAGACATCATATTTGAACTGCTGAACTGAGTTTTATTTGAGGACAAGCAAAAGTTTAAGTTGGGGGTGTTGATGAGTCCTCAAATTGGACTCATTTAGGGCCATATTTTAATAGAATTAGTGTCCTCAAATGCCTCTTTTATCCCAATATCTGATAAAAACTCTTAAGTTTCAGGTATTTGAAGATTTAAGGAAAGCATGCACACTATGTCGCAAAAAGGAACAAAAAGAGTGAAAAGAGTGAAGAAATGGATGCCTGAGCATCGCCAAAGAGCCTTACTCCGCCTTTTGTTCCAGTGAGTTGAGCCCTGAAGGAAAAGGATCAATTCAACGGTGAAAAGGAGCAGTCGACGTGTTGCTGAAAAGTTCCGCGAAGCAGTACTATACCTTCCAATGATCCAGAACGCAGAGATTTTATAGGCAAGCAAGTAAGGAAATGAACCAGACGCTAGGCGAATCGCTCAGTTGATCCGCAATTCCAACTAACCTCGTCGAATGATCCACTGCAACATTAATTATGAACACTATAAATACTAGCTCTATATTAGTTTTAAATATCAAGCTTCATTAGAATACTCACAATTAAATATTTTTTTTGTAACTCTTATTTTCTCTCAAGTTTAAGAGAGGTTTGAAGACTTGAAGAAAAAAGGGTTTCATCTTCCCAAAATTGGAAGTGGGTCTCCTTGATTCTTCTTTCTTTGCCTAAATCAAGAGTTATTTCTCTTTACCCATTTGATTTCAACATCATTGAATGTATAATTTCTTATTTCTTGATGTGTGGCTAAAAACCCCATTCTTGGGGTGTGATTTAGCAAATATGAGTTAATATTGTTGTTGGGTCCTGCTAGTTGATGGGTTAAATGTGGTTTAATGGTGATTTCACCTAGTGGTTATGGTTTAATTTAATGGGTTTGTAGTTGCAAATACAAAACCACCTATGTGTTTTTGGCTTCTCGAGTGAGAGGTTGCGAAACCAAGACAGCTAGACTGATGGCCTAATGAGTGGGTCGACATGAGGTTCAGCCCGAAAGGGTATGCCCTAGTCCCATATCCTAACACTTAGCTCGAGAGAGTGAGTGGGGTAAGGCGTAGGTTGGTCTTCATGCGGCAAGTGGGTGTTCGAGAGGAACCCATTTGAAACGGGGTTAGTTGCTCGAGAGAGAGCTTATTTCCATTTAAAGCTAAGCCTAGTCACTATTAATCTACAGATTTTCTATCGAAAGCTTGTACCCAACAATCTAGATTTACTTGGATTGCGGTCACACCCCAAGAATTTCCACTCATACTTGATTTTCCTTTGCATCTTACTATTTTTATTTGATTTATTGACAAAACCCCTAAATCGATATTTGAAACTTTTGTGTCCCCCATTGATTTATAATTTTTTTATTCGCAAATCTGTTTAGCTACGACTGATTAGAACAAAATTCTAGTTAGCTGCATATTCTCAAAACCTCTCCCTTGGGACATGACCTCAACCCTCAATTGGGTTACTATATTATAGATGATCGTAGACACTCGAACCGTAGTTCATGTCATTTGTCATGATAAGCATCATCTATTCCGACATATTGAATGGCACCAACAGAGTTGAAAGAATTGGAAGAGAAGTTGAAACAACTCCTTGAGAAGGGTTTTATTAGGATAAGTGTCTCACCTTGGGGCGCTCCGGTCTTATTTGTGTGGAAGAAAGATGGTTCTCTTAGAATGGGCATAGATTACCATCAGTTGAACAAGGTTACTATCAAGAATAGGTATCCACATCGGAGAATGGATGATATTTTCGATCAACTTCAGGGTGCCACTTATTTTTCTAAGATAGAGCTCAGATCTAGTTTTCATAAGTTGAGAGTAAGAGAAAGTGATATCCCTAAGACAACTTTCAAGACCCACTACGGTCATGATAAGTTCCTAGTTATGTCCTTTGGTTTGACCAATGCTCCGGCAGCATTCATGGACCTTATGAACAGAGTATTCAAGGCTTATTTAGTTATGTTTTGTTATTGTTTTCATTGATGACATTCTAATCTATTTAAGGAATGAGGAAGATCATGCTAGTAATCTCAGAGTAGTTTTCCAAACTCTCAAATGACCATAACTCCTGGTAAAGGATGAGTTAGGTGGGCTACAAGATATCAAATGAAAGGTCTTTGAATTATCTTTGTAACACCACCGAGTTTGCTAATTTTTGAGTTTGTATGGGGGATATTTGCTTGATTGAAGTCAGGTTGTCTGAATAAGGAAAATCAACCAAATTTTAGAGGGGTATTTTGGTCTTTTCATTACCCAATTAAATTATTTGGTTTTTAGTAATCTGTTGGGGTCTAAACTGAGTTAGTTAAGCTTACGCAATTATGAATTACGCTGAGGCTTGGAGAGAGGAGAAAAAAGGAGAAAAGTCAAGGCGTTCTTGGAGAGTTCTTGCGGAATCAAAGTCGTTTCGCCGAGGTTTGATCCCTAAAAGAGTATATGAGACTTTCATAGTGTTGGGTTCGTTCACCTAAGCACCAATCATGTTTAGTTCAGCGGAATTCATTCTTGAAAGTTGAAAGTTGGATGATCTTGAATTGTGTTCTTGAAATTGGCTTTCGTTCTTAAGATTTGATGGAATTGTTGAGTTCTTGATGGAATCGTGTCGATATTAGAGTCTTTTAGGAGTAGATTCTTGTGTATATGTTATGGGTATCTGAATCTAAAGAGGAATTGATAAAAAGAATCAAATTTAGAAGAATTGGGGTTAGAAAGTGAAGAAGGAAAAAGTCAGGCAGAAACTGGGTACCAGGTTTGCAACGCGGACCTATTCCTTAGAAGTGGAACTTTTCTCTCCGCGCCGCGGAGAGAATGCGGACCCCTCTGCCTCAAAATTCATTTCGTGACCAAATATTAAAATCCATCTCCATGTCGCGGACTTGATTCCAGACAGTGATTTCTTGATCGTTTCACATGTTTAACTATCTAAAAACACTCCAAAACATCTTGAGATCTTTCTTATCACAAATCAAAACCTTGAATTCATAAATCAAATTCAAGGTAGAGTTGAGAGTCAAGTCTTGAGGGTTCTTCGAGTCATTTTAAGAAGTCTTTTACAAATCTTTTAAACTTGTTTTAAGACTAAAACATTGATATTAAGAAAGAGTAGAGTCGAGTTCATTTTCTTTAAAATGTTATATGGGGACTATGTATTCCCAAAGAGTAGATGTTTTCACATTTAAGATGAGAGGAAACACAAATTTCAGAATGAGTTTTCATGAGTAGTTTTGAGTTTAATCTCTTTTAAGAGATAGATTTTTGAGTAATAACCTCAAACCACAGAGAAAGAGTTATGTTTTTAAACATACGAGATGCGTATAATTTGGGAGTAATATTGATCAACGATATGGGGACGAGTTAATAATAACTCAGGTCTCCATAAACCATGTAGCCAAAGTGGGTAGAAAGGGTCATACTTTTTAGAAGATTCAGTAGCGCTTTTAGCATAGACTAGTGAATCCACTTAGTTGAACCGTTTTATATCCCGGCAAGTTATAGGACAGATCTGGCAGCGCGAGCGAGGCGTTGAATCATCACATAGCTCATAGTAATGGTTGTCGGTTAGAGAAACTCCCACAGAATTATATTGCTTTATTATATATATAAATTTAGTTTTTATCATATTTCTCCAATACTTTGAGTTGCTATTTACTATTTAAATGCTTTATATAAACTACATCTTTACTGTTGTTTATTTTTGCATTGAGTTGAGTAAAGCTGAGGTAAGTGTTTCTTTCAGAATTCAGTTCAAGCTTATGTCATGTTTAGTTTTTCCCTCGCATGCTCATACATTCAATGTACTGATGTCATTTGGACTGCATCATTTTATGATGCAGATAAAGGTAACCAGGATAAGCATCCAGCGCTTCGTTGATCAAGTTGAGCACTCAGAGTCAGTTGGTAAGCCTCCTTTCTTCTGGAGGATACCCTTTTATTGCTTTATTATTCTAGTTTATTTGGATGTCAGTGGTTTTGTTCCGACATCCATCACAGTGGTTAGAGGCATCATAGACAGTTAGTTATTAGTTTTTCAGTTTTTTATTTCAGTTATGTTGATTATAAGACTTGATTTTCCTTATCGGCTAGTTGAATGTTTTCTTTTATAAACATTCTAGTTTATTCATGAGTTATCTTTGTTGAGTAAATTCTTTCGTTGAGTAGTAAGCCAGGCCAAGGGTTTGTTTGGGACCACAATGGTTCTCGAGTGCCAGTACAGCCCAGGGTGTAGGCTCGGGGAGTGACAAACTTGGTATCAGAGCATAGAGTTCAAGAGTCCTAGGGAGTCTATTAAGCCGTGCCTGTAGAATCCTAATTATCGATGTGAAGCGCGTCATATCTATAGTTAGGAGGCTTCAACATTTAGGAACTATGTCCCTTTTTTAATACTTATTTCATGAGATAGAGTTTATTTGTAAAAAGTTTCTTCTAACTCATGCTTGCACGTATCATTCAGATCATGCCTTCCTGAAGAGCTGTCAGAGGTCATCCTGCTAGGAGGAATGTTGAGGAACAAGGGGTACCTAATGCACCTGAAGTGTAACCCCAATGAGAGGTCACTAATGATGAGTTCTGGGAAGCTATTCGGATGTTGAGTTAAGTTGTGACCAATCAAGTTGGATATAGAGAGAATCGACAGAAAGTGGTTGATACTCTTAGGATCTGTGAATTTTTAAGGATGAATTCTCCAAGCTTCACTAGTTCAAGCGTCACTGAGGATACAAAAAACTTTGTAGAGGAACTACAAAAAGTGTTTGAGGTTATGCGTGTTGTTGATTCTGAGCGAGTGGAACTATGTAACACCTGGAAAATTGATAGGTGAAACTAAAGCCTAACGTATGAACCTTATAAGTTTATTTATAAATTGGAGATATAAAAGGGTCCAAAAATTTGGCTAAGTATAAGTTTAAGGGAGTGTTCAAGGAAGGCGAAATGATTCACCTTCCTTAGAAGCTTCCTTGAACCAATGCCTTAGCCAATTTTGACTAAGTATATTTTCAAGAGAGGGTTCAAGGAGGTAAAAGCCTTCACCACCCTTAGAAGCTTCCTTGAACCAATGCCTTAGTTTTTTTAAGGCAACCCACGTGAGGGTTTAAGGACCCGGTGAGGGACCACCACATGTGGGGGTTGCTTAACACATGGGCAGTGCACGTGTGCAAGTGGGGGCCCACTATCGTGTACTCCCTTGTAGACTTATGACTTAGCTTTAAAAAGCTAAAGGCAAGTCCAAGGAGGGTTTAAGGAAGGTACATCAATTCAAGGGCCTTAAAAGCTCCCTTGGTAATTGCCTTAGTTTTATTTGGGCAATCCAAGGGAGGCATAAAAAGGGGATATTTCGTAATTTCCTTTTTAGTCCAAATTAAATAGGTATAGTATATATTACTTTTAAATAAATATATATATGGTATAAACAAGCCTTTTGAATACTCCCATGGCTATGCCTTAGCTTTAAAAAGCCTAAGGCAAAGTCCAAGGGAGGGTCCAAGGCTAGTGGACCACTTCAAGGACCTTAAATGCTTCCTTAAAAATTTCCTTACTTTTTTTGGCTAAGTCCATATGTGCAGGAGCATTTTCATAAATATTATTTTTAAGTTAAATTAGAAAGTGGGTATATTTTATATTATTTCTAAATAACTATGTAAGGGATTTTATATTAAAATATCCCCAAAATTAATCACTTTCACAAACACCCACTTCAAAGTAAAAAGTTCATCTCTTCTCCAATATTTCTCTCTCTACAAGTTCCTCCATTGAAGAATACCAAAAGCTTCAAGATTAGGGTTCAAGCTCCAAGGGTTTCACTCCAATTTCGTGGCAAAGCTTCAATTAAGTTATGAGAACCTTCATTCATGGTATTTATTTCTCCACGAAGCCCTTCAACACTAATTTTTGAAATGGGGAATTTGTTCAAAAACTAGGGTTTTGATTCTAGCCATGGATTCTTCTTGAAAATGATTTCTTTAAGTTAATTATCCTATATTATGATGAATTTGATGTTTATTGAGGGTTTTTATTGTGAAATTCCGCATGAACCTTTGTGCTTCCCCATGACCCCAACTTTATGAAATTGAGATGGGTTTGTTCATGCAATGTGAATACTTAGAAAAGTATCTATGTTAATTTAGTCAATTAGTCTTGTTTGATTTATGCTTAAAGTATTAATTCTAGGTGTCATTGCAAGACATGATCTATGACCCTTGAAGGGTAAATTGTAAGTGTTGAATCTTAAAGTGTAACCTTGAAGGCAATGAATGAAGATACTCTATGTTTAAGATTCTTATATATGAATGGAATGATCCACTTGAAAGGTGGAGGTGCTTACTTTTCATGTATTTATATATGAAGTTATGTTCCACTTGAATGGTGAAGATCCAATGTCTAATGTGTGAATTATGGTATTGTTGAGAGACTAGTTTCCTTTACTACTACACATGATTATGTATGAATTGTCTTGGATGATTATATGATGATTCTAAGGTGAAAGGTAGTTCTCACCATGTTGAATCAATGAGTTATGTTATGAGTTGGGCTGCATGAAGGGTAATGTACTCCTCCACATATGAAATTCTAATTTACCTTAACTATGTATAAGTTGGAGAATAATGCTTAGCATCGAGCGGATTTGGAAAATGAGGTAGAGACTCTTCTGCTTAGTTTTAAGCGCCGGGTCTTCTACATATGCTCTCATGAGATGGAAAGTCTCCCGCTAGTAAAAGAGGTCGGGTTTCTAGAAGTAATCTCCCTATCCCATAACTATGTGCCCTCATTGGTATTAGCTAGTGGATCTACATTATAGCAATATATGTCTAGTTCTACCTTAGGCAAGTAGGATGCCTTTTTTCGGTGTGGGGTTATATGACACCGGATTCCATATAGATCACATGGTCTATGTCGGTTAATGCACTTCTCCCTATGTAATAAGATAATGAATATGACTTGAACTATACTTGTGATTTCTTGATAAGTGTACTTAGTAAGAGTGGTGGTATGGGACTTCACTTTTATATTGCATAAGTAATCTTTGAAAGGGATTGTGGGTTGGTTCATTATGCTATGGTAAGACATGAAGGTATGATATATGTTGATTGGATTGTTTTTATGGTATGACACTCCTTATGTATATGTAATGAGTATGATTATCCCTATATGATAAGAATATGAATTATGATAAGAATATGAGTTAGGTACTATGGTTCCTCTAAAAGTTCTACTTAGTATGGATGGGGGTATAGGACTTCATTCATGCATTGCACAAGTAAATTTTGAGAGTGGGCATGGTATGTCTCTCCTATGATATTATGATTATGAATGTATGCTTTATTATGAATATGAACATGGGCTATACTAATGACTTCCTAATGAGCTTTTCTTAGTGTGAGTGAGGGTATGAGACTTCACTTGTACATTCCACAAGTAGACTTATGAAAGGGTTATATTGTTGTTTTCTTATGCTATGAAGATATATGAATTGTGCATGCATGATATGGATTGTTGCTATGAGTGACTTTATTTATTATAAGATATGAGCATGAATGTCTCCTTGTATATGAATGTTGGCTATGAATAAGGTCAAGGTATATTATGCATGATCATGGTGGCCTAGAAGTAATACTTAGTGTAGATAGGATTATGGGATCCTATCTATGCATTGCACAAGTAGAGCTCATGGTTACTTATGTTATGGTTTTATTATAATGATATGGTCTTGGCATTGAATTATATATGTGAACTATATCTTGTGAATATTGGAGGATGCATTATGTTGTGTTGGAGACTATACTTGTGACTATGATGATATCCTCTATGTTATGATGAAGTGTGTATGGTCTTTCTTATGAGCTACATTCTCTAACTATTTCAAAGATGATGTTAAAAAATGCATATAGCATGGTTTCAGACAAAATGTCCCTTTAAGCATGTTTTAAATGTTTCTATGCATGGCTACCAGACTTAGTACATTTTGTGCTAACCCATATTTCTATGTTTTCTACAAATGTAGGGATTGGTCCTTGGTGGTGGTATTCTTGGTTCAAGCTTGGATTAGTTAGTTCCTCAAGCTTAGTTGGTGAGTCCTCAAGCTTCGAGGACAAGTAGTTTACTTCGAGTTTCTTTTAGTATTTCCATTTAGAAACTATTGTTAGGGCATTGTCCCTAATCAATTTTATTAGATGGTCAAATGAGACAATGTCTAGACTCTCGTTGGTTTTATAAAATGACTTCGATTGTAAAGAAACGTTTAAATTTTTCCTAATTATTCTATGTCTTTATGTAATTACACCATGTTACTTCTAGGGGGTAACCCCAGATCGGGACAAACTAGCTGCATATCAACCGAAGAGTGTTGCTAGAATCTGATTTGACCAATATAAGAAGGGTAGAACTGAGAGTGCATCGATTTTAAGCTGGGCTGTGTTCGAGACTATTTTCTTAGGGAATTTCTTTCTCCGAGAACTGAGAGAAGCAAAGGTACGAGAATTCCTTATTCTTAAGAAAGAATTGATGAGTGTTCATGAGTACAGTCTGGAGTTCACCCAACTTTCTCATTATGCCCCGGAGATGGTTGCTAACATGAGGAGAATGATGAGCCTGCTTGTTGCTAGGTTGTCTCATCTGTCAAGTAAAGAGGGAAAGGCAGCTATGCTGATAGGAGATATGGATATAGCAAGGCTGATGATCCATGTGCAACAGGTTGAGGAGGATAAGCTGAGGTACAAAGAAGAGTTTAGAAACAAAAAGGCTAAGACATCAGGGAATGAGTCCGGCCAGCAGAAGAGTAATGCCAACCGGTCATCGGTCCAACATAAGCAAAAGGGACCTGCTCCATCATCTGCTAGTACACCTGCACCAAGGAGCAGAGGTGAGTTCAATAGTTAGAGTTCAAATAATTTCATAGCCAGACCTGCACAGTCTCAAGGTAGTGTGGCACAATGAGGTAATAAGGCCCCTACATGTGCTAAATGTTGTAGGAACCACCCAGGTACATGTCACGATGGCTCCACTGGTTGTTTCAAGTGTGGTCAGGAGGGTCATTTCATGAAAGAGTGTCCTAAGAATAGGCAGGGCAGTAGAAATAGGGGCAATAGAGCCTAATCTTCTTCAGTTGTCCCACTAGACAGGGCTACACCTAGAGGTGCTACTTCAGGGACTGGCGGAGGAGCAAACTACCTATATGCTATCACTAGTCGCTAAGAGCAAGATAATTCTCCAGATGTTGTCACTGGTATGATCAAATTTTTCTCTTTTGATGTTTATGCTTTGCTAGATCCAGAAGTGAGTCTATCTCTTGTGACTCCTTATATTTCCATGAATTTTGATATTTTTCCTGAACAACTTCTTGAGCCCTTCAGTGTTTCTACACATATCGGTGAGTCTATTCTAGCTGAGAGAGTCTATCGTAATTGTACCATTTTTGTCAATCACAAGAGCACCATGGTTGACTTAGTTGAGTTAGATATAGTAGATTTTGATGTCATTCAAGGTATGGACTGGCTTCATGCCTGTTATGCCTCGATCGATTGTAGAACTCGAGTTGTTAAGTTCTAGTTTCCCAATGAGCCAGTTGTAGAGTGGAGTAGCAGTTCAGCAGTGCCTAAGGGTCATTTCATTTCGTACCTAAAAGTGACAAAGTTAGTTTCCAAGGGTTGCCTCTATCACTTAGTCTGAGTTAATGTCTCTAGTGTTGAGATACCTCCTATTCGGTCAGTTCTAGTTGTGAGTGATTTTACAGAACTCTTTCCATATGATCTGCCTCGAGTCCCTCCTGAGAGAAAAATAGACTTCAGTATAGATGTTTTTCCTGATACTCATCCTATCTCGATTGATGAGTCCTCAAATTAGACTCATTTAGGGCCATATGTTAACAAAATTAGTGTCCTCAAATGCCTCTTTTATCCCAATATTTGATAAAAACTCTTAAGTTTCAGGTATTTGAAGATTTAAGGTAAGAATGGACACTATGTCGCAAAAAGGAATAAAAAGAATGAAAAGAGTGAAGAAATGGATGGCTGAGCATCACCAAAGAGCCTTACTCTGCCTTTTGTTCCAGTGCGTTGAGCCTTAAAGGAAGAGGATCAAATCAACGGTGAAAATGAGAAGTCGGCGTGTCGCCAAATAGTTCTGTGAAGTAGTACTATACCTCCCAATGATCCAGAACACAAAGATGTTATAGGCAAGCAAGGAAGGCGATGAACCAGACGATGGGCAAATCGCTGAGTTGATCTGCGATTCCCATTAACCTCGCCGAATGATTCACTGCAACATTAATTCTGAATACTTTAAATATATCTCTTTATTAGTTTTAAGTATCAAGCTTCATTAGACTACTCACGATTAGATATTTTATTTTATAACTCTTATTTTCTCTCAAGTTTGAGAGGTTTTGAAAACTTGAAGAAGAAAGGGTTTCATCTTCCAAAATTGTAAGTGGGTCTCCTTGATTCTTCTTTCTTAGCCAAAATCAAGAATTATTTCTCTATACCTATTTGATTTCAACCTCATTGAAGGTATAATTTTTTATTTCTTGAGGTGTGGCTAACAACCCCATTCTTAGGGTGTGATTTAGCAAATATGAGTTAATATTATTGTTGGGTCTTGCTAGTTGATGGTTTAAATGTGGTTTAATGATTATTTCACCTAGTGGTTGTGGTTTAATTTAATGGGTTTGTAGTTGCAAATACAAAACCACATATGTGTTTTCGGCTTGCTTGGGAGAGTGGTCGCGAAACCAAGACCGCTAGACTGATGGCCTAAGGAGTGGGTCGACATGAGGTTCAACCTGAAAGGGTGAGCCCTAGTCCTATATCCTAACACTCAGCTCAAGAGTGTGAGTGGGGTAAGGCGTAGGCTGGTCTTCATGCGGCAAGTGGGTGTCCGAGAGGAACCCATTTAAAACCAGGTAAGTTGTTCGAGAGAGAACTTATTTCCATTTAAAGCTTAGCCTAGTCACTATTAATCTACAGATTTTCTATCGAATGCTTGTACCCAACAATCTAGACTTACTTGTATTGCGGTCACACCCCAAGAATCTCCCCTTAAAGATGATTTTCCTTTGTATTTTACTCTTTTTATTTGATTTTGTGACAAAACCCCCAGATCGATATTTGAAACTTTTGTTTCCCCCATTGATTTATAATGTTTTTATTCGCAAATCTCTTTAGCTACAACTTGTTAGAACAAAATTCTAGTTGGCTGCTTATTCTCGAAATCGCTTCCTTCGTATACGACCCTAACCGTCAATTGGGTTACTGTATTTTCGATGATCGTATACACTGAAACCGTTGTTTGTGTCGTTGGTCATGATAAGCATCAAAATGGAGCCGCTGCCGCGGAGTGGTGTCACGTGAAAATGTAGTTAACTAGAGCTTTTTGTACTTTTTAGTGTAGTTTTTACTAATTTTACTTTTAGTTTTGTTTTTCCTTGTTTATTGTTTGTGTATACAGGTCCTCTACCTAGAGCCAAAAGAGGGGTGGCCTCATGAAAATGAGGCAGACCTCATTAATGGAACTTGAGTGAGCAGTTGTGTCGTGCCACAACGTTAAATAAGGCGCTTCTTGGGAGGCAACCCAAGGTTGTAAATTTATGATTTTACTTTTATAAATAATAGTGTGTTGATGTTGTAGATAAATCGAGGAAAGTGTGGAAAATCTCAGGTTGGCGAGCAGAAAGTCCATTCCGCGAGTCGCTAAATAGGCTGGCAAGCCCGACTGGATCCGCCCTTTGGCTCAATACAAGAGTTGTATAGATCCTGTAAAACTCGGTGAACTCGAAAAGCAGCTCGACGCATCGCCAACCTCCTTGGCGATCTCGATGCAGATCGCCGATCTTACCTAGAGAAAATTGAAGATTTTGAAGAAAGGGCGAGATAAATGACCACTCGGCGAACTGCTGAGTGGGTCGACGAGTTGACTAACATAGCCGAATGGACAAGAACTGAACGGTTATAAAGTGCCAAAAATCTCAGAATTTTTAAATTTTCCCACTCTCCCTCCTTTTAAACTTCTCAACTTCACATCAAGGTAATATTTTCTAGATTATTGCTTGCCTTTAGTATTGTAGTCTATAATTAGTGCTTGTAGTGGATTACATTGTTGCCTAGCATTTCAAAAGTATTTTAATCGGCATCTAAGGTTGGTTTTCCGAACCCCGAATTTATTTTTAGCAATTTTGTACTCATTTGCATTGATTTTTTTTTTATTTGCTTTTGAGGACAAATTTTTTATTTGTGGTGGGTGAGGCCCACCTTGTTTTGCTTGTTTCGGATACTTCTGTTTTGGTGTACATTTGAGTTGTTTGTTTTTAATTGTGTTTTCCAAAAACTTGTTTGCGATTGTTTGAGCTTATGGTTCTCTTTTGGTTTAATTAAAAAATAATTTTGACCCTTCCGAAAAATTTCATTTTTTGAAAATTTTTGCCACCTGTTGTGTTGAAAGTGGTTGTTCTTGTACAAAATCAAGTCTCAGTTTTGATCAATACCGATGACTTGAATAGTGCTTACAGTCAAACGGAGATGAATGTACGGCAACAATGAGGCCAAATGAAGGTGCATAGACAATATGTGAACTCTTCGCATCTCATTGTGATTAGCCATTTATCAAATCGATTATATTATGATGACCATTGCACACTAGCAAAAGTGTGGAGTCTTGTTTGACTTTTGTGTCGATGCCTATTGTACTGAGCTTACTTTGAAACATGCATGATAGATACTAGAATTTTCCCTGTTGATCCAAGCGACTAAGTAAAGCTTTCTCTTGACATGATCTTAGGCAATTTTGAAGAGTGTGAGCCAATTTGACATATACCTCTTTTTTGGCCTACCTTGCGAATTTGTGAATCTCTCTTGAACACCCCTTGAACCTTGACCTTCTTTGAAAGAACATTGATGAACCCTAGACCTTACTTGATCCACTACCTATAATCCTCTTGATTTGTGGTTTAGTGAATAGCCAACTTAGGCCAAGCCTAAGTTGGGGGTGTGGTGAAAAAGGAAAAGGAGAAGTCAAGAAGTGCAAGAAAAGTCTCCCTTAACCCATGGTGTTGCGGTAGAATGGAAACTCTCCATATATATATATATATAAAAAAAAAGAATGAAAAATAAAAGTTGTGGAATAAAAGTACAGAATAAATTGGGTTTCCAAGCAATCCATGGAGATGACTAAAGAGAAGACTTAGAAGCACTAGAAAAAAAAATTGATCAAGGAAAAGAAGGGGATGCCTTGAGAATACCACATCTCATGAGGAAAAAGTCACTGAGCCTAAATGACCATACCTTTGCACTTAGACCCATTTCAAGCCTTAGAAAAACCTTTTTGATTTTGAGTAAGCCAAAATGAAAGTTGATTGGAAAATACGAGGAAACCTATGGGTGAAAGCATGCATTATGTTCCTTTTTTTTAGTGTGTGCGTTGCATCTGATTCCTGATCTTTAAATGAATAGACCTTTGTGTGTGAATATGGAATCTTCTTTGTGTGAGGGCATTCAGATACTACTCTTGAGCTTGAACCTGCATTTGAAGCAAGTATTGCGAGTATGAGAATCTTTGGTAATGGTGTGTCACAACTTGAATCTTTGAGTACACAATTGATCTTTGCAGGAGTAGTTTGAGTCTTGTTGTTCATGTTCATGATTGAGTCTTGTGTAGCACTGTTTGAGACATCCTATTTGAACTGATGAACTGAGTTTTACTTGAGGACAAGCAAAAGTTTAAGTTGGGGTGTTAATGAGTCCTCAAATTGGACTCATTTAGGGCCATATTTTAATAGAATTAGTGTCCTCAAATGCCTCTTTTATCCCAATATCTGATAAAAACTCTTAAGTTTCAGGTATTCGAAGATTTAAGGAAAGCATGGACACTATGTCGCAAAAAGGAACAAAAAGTGTGAAAAGAGGGAAGAAATGGATGCCTGAGCATCGCCGAAGAGCCTTACTTTGCCTTTTGTTCCAGTGTGTTGAGCCCTGAGGTAAGAGGATCAAATCAACGGTGAAAATGAGCAGTCGACGTGTTCTTGAACAATTCCGCGAAGCAATATTCTACCGCCCAATTATCCAGAACGCAGAGATGTTATAGGCAAGCAAGGAAGGCGATGAACCAGACGATAGGCGAATCGCTGAGTTGATCCGCAATTCCAAGTAACCTCGCCGAATGATCCACTACAACATTAATTCTGAACACTATAAATACTAGCTCTATATTAGTTTTAAGTATCAAGCTTCATTAGAATACTCACAATTAGATATTTTATTTTGTAACTCTTATTTCTCTCAAGTTTGAGAGAGTTTTGAAGACTTGAAGAAAAAAGGGCTTCATCTTCCCAAAATTGGAAGTGGGTGTCCTTGATTCTTCTTTCTTTGCCCAAATCAAGACCTATTTCTCTATACCCATTTGATTTCAACATCATTGAATGTATAATTTCTTATTTCATGATGTGTGGCTAAAAACCCCATTCTTGGGGTGTGATTTAGCAAATATGAGTTAATATTGTTGTTGGGTCTTGCTAGTTGATGGTTTAAATGTGGTTTAATGGTGATTTCACCTAGTGGTTATGGTTTAATTTAATGGGTTTGTAGTTGCAAATACAAAATAACCTATGTGTTTTCGGCTTTCTCGAGAGAGAGGTTGCGAAACCAAGACCGCTAGATTGATGGCCTAAGGAGTGGGTCCACATGAGGTTCAGCCCGAAGGGTAAGCCCTAGTCCCATATCCTAACACTTAGCTCGAGAGAGTGAGTGGGGTAAGGCGTAGGCTGGTCTTCATGCGGCAAGTGGGTGTCCGAGAGAAACCCATTTGAAACGGGGTTAGTTGCTCGAGAGAGAGCTTATTTCCATTTAAAGCTTAGCCTAGTCACTATTAATCTACAGATTTTCTATCGAAAGCTTGTACCCAACAATCTAGATTTACTTGTATTATGGTCACACCCCAAGAATCTCCCCTCATACTTGATTTTCCTTTGCATTTTACTATTTTTATCTGATTTATTTACAAAACCCCTAAATCAATATTTGAGATTTTTGTGTCCCCCATTGATTTATAATTTTTTTATTCGCAAATCTGTTTAGCTACGACTGATTAGAACAAAATTCTAGTTGGCTGCATATTCTCAAAACCGCTCCCTTGGGACTCGACCCCATCCCTCGGTTAGGTTACTATATTATCGACGATCGTAGGCACTTGAACCGTGGTTCGTGTTATTGGTCACGATAAGCATCATTTATTCTGACATATAGAATGGCACCAACAGAGTTGAAAGAGTTGTAAGAGAAGTTGAAAGAACTCCTTGAGAAGGGTTTTATTAGGATAAGTGTCTCACCTTGGGGCGCTCCGGTCTTATTTGTGAGGAAGAAAGATGGTTCTCTTAGAATATGCATAGATTACCATCAGTTGAACAAGGTTACTATCAAGAATAGATATCCACTTCGGAGAATGGATGATATTTTCGATCAACTTCAGGGTGCCACTTGTTTTTCTAATATAGACCTCAGATCTAGCTATCATCAGTTGAGAGTAAGAGAAAGTGATATCCCTAAGACAACTTTCAAGACCCACTATGGTCATGATGAGTTCCTAGTTATGTCCTTTGGTTTGACCAATGCTCCGGTAGCATTCATGGACCTTATGAACAGAGTATTCAAGGCTTATTTAGTTATGTTTTGTTATTGTTTTCATTGATGACATTCTAATCTATTTAAGGAATGAGAAAGATCATCCTAATAATCTCAGAGTAGTTCTCCAAACTCTCAAGGATAAGGAGTTGTATGCTAAGTTTTCGATGTATGAATTTTTGCTTGAGTCTGTGGCATTCTTAGGCCATATTATTTCCGGTGATGGAATTAGAGTTGACACTAAGAAAATAAAGGATGTGCAGAATTGGCCTAGACTCATATCTCCAACTGATATTAAAAGTTTCTTGGGGTTGGCTGAATATTTTAGAAGGTTCGTCGAGGGGTTCTCATCTATTTCATCTCCTTTGACCAAGTTGACTCAGAAAATAGTTAAGTTTCAATGGTCTGAAGCTTGTGAGAAAAGCTTTCAGGAATTGAAAAAACGGTTAACTACTACCCCAGTATTAACCTTACCAGAAGGTACGCAAGGTTTTGTAGTATATTGTGATGCGTCCAGACTCAGTTTGGGTTGTGTGTTAATGCATAATGGCAAGGTTATAGCTTATGCCTCCAGAAAGCTTAAGGTTCACGAGAAGAATTACCCAACCCATGATCTAGAGTTGGCAGCCGTAGTATTTGCTTTGAAAATATGGCATCACTATCTTTATGGTGTTCATGTAGATGTGTTCACCGATCACAATAGCCTTCAATATGTGTTTAGTCAGAAAGAGCTTAATCTCAGACAAAGGAGGTGGTTAAAGTTACTCAAGGATTATGATATGAGTGTTCTCTATCCCCCATGTAAGGCTAATGTGGTTGTTGATGCTTTGAGAAGATTGTTGATGAGTTCAAGATTTAGACTCATATAGGGCTTTGTTTATATAGATTTAGTATCCTCAAATGCTTCATTTGTGCCATAAACTGATGTTAAACCCTTGATATTTAGGTACATAGATTGAAGAACATAGCAAGGACACTAACAAGCAAAAAAACCCAAAACAAACTGAAGAATTGAAGAAAGGCAAGCCTGGTGATCGCCAAGGTCTCTTGGCGAATCGCCGAGTGGCAATTTCCACCGCTTAAAGTTCCAATGTGCCAGCCGTGAGGGAAGAGACCAAGTCGGTGATAAAAATGAGAAGTCAGTGAAACACTGAGTAGTTCCGCAAAGCTAAAATAGATCGCCCAAAGTTACAGACCTTGAGGATGTTGAATACCAAGGTGAAAAGGCAATGGAAGAGATCAAAGGGCGGCTCGCCGAGTGGTTTGGCGAGCCCGACTTACTTCGCCAAATGGCCATTCATAGCTTATTTTTGGTGACTATAAATTAGATTTTGAGCATTTAGTTTAGTATCTTTTGACATTGTTTTACAGGTTTGAGCATCTATCTTTATTTTAGAACACCTAGAACTCTTTCCTTTATCGTTTTTCATAGCTTTTAAGAATTTGAGAATTTCAATTTCGAGAATTTGGAAGTCGATTTCGAAGATTCGACAAATTGAAGCATTGTAAAGACTAATCTCTCCTACCCAGTTAATGGCTAATCAATTTGGTAATGGTTTTTACCTTTTTATGATGGTAGGCTAAAACCCGAATTCTTGGGGTGTGATCATGTGATTATGGGCTGAATTAGTTTATGGATATTGCTAATTACTAGTTTAAATGCTATTTTAAAGTGAGTTTAATCATTAATTGTTATTTAATTTAAGAATTGTAGTTGGAAATGCAACTCTATATTTGTGTTCTTGACTTGCTCGAGAGAGAGGTTTTAGAACTAAAATTATTGATTGATGATTTATGGGTATTGGATTGACCTGGGTTTAGCTTGATAGAGTGAATCCTAAACCTAATCCCACACATTTAGCTTGAGGGAGTGAATAGATTAAGGTGTGGGATGTTCTTCATTGTCATGCTTGTTGATGTTCACAAGAAATAACTTGATTCGGGGTAGTTGTTATAGAGAAAACTATCTCCCTTATAGTCTAACCTACTCTCTTATATCTAGCTATTTACTAGTAGTTGCAATTACCCATATGCCTATATTTGCCTACAATCGATCACACCTTGAGAATCTATCTCCTTATTGTTATTTAAACTAATCCAAATGTAGGTGTTCATCGATCGTAAATCAGTATAAAACCAACTAAATGAGTTGGAGTCGAATCCCACAGGGAGTGGTACGTGTTTAGAATTCAATTGAGAAGTATGAATGCAGTCTAATCAGCCGTAAGAATAAACATTATCGGAAAAAGAGATATCAAATCAAAGGGGTGAAATGAATGTCAAATGGGGGTTTTGATTTGCAATTATCACTACACAACAGTCACAAACAAGTCTAAATAACATTAAGGAGATATATTCTCAGGGTGTGATCGATAATAGGAAAATATAGGCATATGGATAATTGCAACTACTAGTAAACAACCAGATATCAGTAAGTAGGCTGGACTATAAGGGAGATAGTTTTCTCTCGAACAACTACCCCGACTCAGGTGATTTCTTTCGAACATCAACAAGCATGACAATAAGGAACATCTCACATATTAATACATTCACTCTCTCGAGCTAAATGCGTGGGATTGGGTTTAGGATTCACTCTCTCGAGCTAAACCCAGGTCAACCCAATACCCACGAACCATCAATCAATAATCTTAGTTCTATAACCTCTCTCTCGAGCAAGCCAAGAACAAAAATATAGAACTGCATTTGCAACTACAATTCATAAATTAAACCACAATTAATGATTAAACTCACTTTTAAATAGCATTTAAACTAGTAATTAGCAATACCCATAAACTAATTTAGCCCATAATCACATGATCACACCCCAATAATTGGAGTTTTAGCCTAACATAATAAAAAGGTAAAAACCATTACCGAATCGATTATCCATCAACTGGGTAAAAGTGATTTAGTCTTTACAATGCTTTAATTTGTCGAATCTTCGTAACCCACTTCCAAATTGTACAAATTGAACTTCTCAAATTCTTCATAACTATGAAAAACTATAGATATAAGAGTTCCAAGTGTTCTAAAATAAAAATAGATGCTCAAAACTGTAAAACAATGTTCATATCTACTAAAATAAATGTTCAAAATCTAATTTATAGTCGCCAAAAATAAGGCACGAAGAGCTATTCGGCGAAGTAAGTCGGGCTCGCTGAACCACTCGACGAGCCACCCTTTGACCTCTTCCATCGCCTTTCCTCCTTAACATTCAGTATCCTTGAGGTCTGTAACTTTGGGTGATCAATCTTTGCTTTGCGGAACTACTCGGCAATTCGTCCACTACTCATTTTCATCACCGACTTGGTCTCTTCCCTCAGGCCTGGCACACTGGAACTTTAGGCGGTGGAAATAGCCACTCGGCGATTCGACAAGTGACCTTGGCGATCATCAGGCTTGCCTTTATTCATTTCTTTAGTTTGTTTTGTTCCTTTTTGCCTGTTATTGTCCTTGCTTTGTCCTCAATCTATGTACATGAAAATCAAGGATTTAACATCAATTTATGGCACAAATCAAGAATTTAAGGACACTAAATCTATATAAACAATGCCTTAAATGAGTCTAAATCTCGGAATCATCAACACCTCCAACTTAAACTTTTGTATGTCCTTAAGTAAAACTCAAGTTTAGCAGTTCAATAAGGATGTCTCCAACATTGCTACAAAAGACTCAAGATGAATGTACACAACAAGACTCAACTTACTCATGCAATGATCAGTTGTGCACTCAAAGATTAAAAATTGTGAATCACCATTATCAAAGATGCTCAAGTTCACAATACTTGCTTCAAATGCGAGTTCAAGTTCAACAAAGGTACCCAAATGCCCTCACAACAAAGATGATTCCATATTCACACATAATTTCTTAATAATTAATAGTTCTGAAATCACATACAACTCCCACACTCACAAAGATGAACACATGCATGACTTCACCCATAGATTTGCCCTTATTTTCCAATCAACATTCGTTTCAGCTTACTCAAGATCAAAAAGGTCTTTTCAATGCTTGTAATGGGGCTGAGTGAAAAGGTATGGTCATTTAGGCTCAGGCTCAATGGCTGCTACCCTCTTAAAATGTGGTATGAACATCACTTTCTTCCTTTTCTTCAACATTTTGATCATGTTCATAATTCACCCCATTATTCACTTTCACATGGACTTCTGGATATTCCATTTCTTTTTGTAATTTTCATCACTTATTTCATAACTTTTTCATTCTTTTTATTTTTCTTTTCTTCTATTTTTTTATATGGAGGGGTTTTATCTTTTTCAAAACCATTGACCAAAGGGGAAATTTTTCGCACTTCTTGATTTACCTTCTCTTTTCACCACACCCCCAACTTAGGCTTTTGGCCTAAGTTGGATTTCAGACAAACCACACTTCATGAGAGTTATGGGTGAATGGATAAAGAAGGGTCACAATTGTTCAAGGGTTTTGGAGGGTGAGCAAATCCATGAGACAAGGCTAAGGTTTAAGAAGTTGGTGCTGCACTGCCCAGCTCATGGACCTCTAGATAAGTTGTTACTGGAATTTTTCTATAGAGGTCTTTATTCGATAAATAGAGGAGTGGCTGACCAACTCTCTCCGGGGGGTATAATGTGATAGCCCTACGCAATAGCGTCCCAACTCCTTGTTTGCATGACTAAAACAAACATGGCATGGCACATTCACGAAGACCAAGTCTCTCCTCTGACTTATAGAATGATGAAAGAACAATTCATAAAGGATCAACAGAGAGACCACAACATGGAAAACATGATGACCCTACTGGATACCTTGGCCAAAATTATCTTGGAATTTGAAGCATTGTACAATAAGGAAGTAAACCTTCTAGCCAATCAAGGAGAAATTTATAGTGCAAAATACTCAAAGTCGGGAGGCAACCAAGGATGGAATAGGGAGCAGGAGAAGGATAGGTATGTTCCTCCCTATGAGAGTTGAAAGACGAAGATTCTAAGAGTGGTCGGACAATAGTTATGCTCTCACGCTACTAAACAAAGTCGAAGAGTTTGACAAAGTGTTGAAAGAATTGAAAGAATTGAAAGAGGATGTTGCAACTCTCAACTAGACAGTGATTTCTCACTCTGTCTCGATGAAGCAGCTGGAGACCCAAATGGGTCAAATTTCATCTCATCAGAACCCAAGACAACACAGGGGGCTGCCTAGTGCTACTATGGCAAACCTGAAAAATGAATCTTGAATGCATACTTGTGTCGTGCCATGACGTTAACTAAGGCGCTTCTTGGGAAGCAATCCAAGTTTTTAATTCTTTGTGTTTGTTTTTTATTAACGGACGTTGATTGTGCAGGTTGAAAAGTGGAATGTGTTTGAGAATGTGCAGGTTGGCGAGCCAAGAGTCCAGTTGGCGACTAGCCGAAGAGGTCGGTGAGCTCGACTTGAACCGTCGTTGGACCCACAAAAATCTGAAGTGGAAGTCTGTAAAAGTCGATGGGCCAATGGCTGAATCAGCGACTCGTCGAATAGGTGGGCTAGCCTAATTTTGTCCGCTGTTTAGACCCCTCAAATTAACTGGGTCCTGTAAAACTCGGCGAGGTAAGTCACAACTTGGTGCATCACCGAGTGGTTTGGCGTGGTCGACTAATACCGCCAAAAGAGCCGCGAACTGAAAGGTTTTAAAAGACCAAACAGTTCAAATTTTCAAAATCTTTCATATTCCCTCATTTTTAACCTCATACACTCTCACCTGCACTCTAGATTTTCAATATTTTCCCATATTTTATTGCTTTTTGTTCTTGATCTCATGCTCGGATTTGGATTACATTGCCTCCTAGCATTTCAAACTCATCATTCGACTTAAAGGTTGGTTTTTCGAACCCCAAACTCTAGTTTAATAGTTGACCTCGAATGCATTTGGTAAAATTGTGTTGTTGTGTGTTGGACCTATGCTTGACTTGTATCTAGTGTATTGTATTGCCTATTTAGTAGTTTGAAAGATTGCCTAATTGTTTAAAATGATGATTCCCCGAGTTTTATGTGTTAAAATTGATCGTAAATTGTTGGGTTGCGATTATTTAGTGTTGGGCCTATTTTGTTTAATCCCTAGTTTTTGCACCTTGCTTCATTGAGCATTATAGAATATACTTATTCTAATTATCAATTATGAGAAAAAAGGATGGTTGAATGAAAATGTAATCAATGATAGTTACAAAGTGCTTAAAAAGCCCTCTTTGAAAGAATTTGAAAAAAAATGGCCCTGATATGTTGTGTGGAAAATAAAAGTAAGCTCAAAAATTGGCCCTAGTCCTACCAAGGATATTGTGCACCTCAATTGAGGGTGTCTAGTGAAAAGGCATATATATATATATATATATATATATATATAAAGTGATTGAAACATTCTTGAGATGATGAGAATTACTTGTGAAATAATTGTTGAAGAGACGGTTGAAAATAAAGAGAAGAAAATAATAGGCGATGAAGTCTAAAATTGCAAAGTGCTTAAGGAAGTGTAAGTCACTATTATATAGTTTTCCTACCTGTCCCCTAGCCTACATTACAACCCGTTAAAGTCCTATTTGATTCTATTCAAACATGCTTAATTAGTGGAGATGTACATAATGGGCAAGCCTGTGGTTCTTTGTGCATACATGTGAATTTTATTTGTGACTGTGAGAGTTGTTCTTTGATGCTAAGTTCTTAATTTATATTCAATCTTTTGAATTGAGTGTGTGGACTATTTCTTTTTGTGAGGGCACTTGTCTCAAGATGGATATGTGATTTTATTAACTTTATTTGATGAGAGTAGGGGAGCAAACTTAAATTTGATGAGTCTAAAATCTTTTCTTGAGGTTAGGAGGTTAGAGGTTTGTTGTTTATTTGGATGTCATGCATAATGATTGAGAAGTGTACTTGATGTTTTGAAATTGGTATATGGCCTAATTGTTTGTATTAACCAAACTGATGACATTCCTATTTTGATTTATTTTAGATGAGCTTTAATATGTGCTCGAGGACGAGCAAAAGTTTAAGTGTGGGTGTTGATGTGAGGCCAAAAATATATATTTTAATCATTATTTTCCTCACATTTATTATTTATATCTGTCCTTTTTAGCATGAATTTTATAGATTGTGCTAAATAGTGTATTTTATTTGTAGGAATAAATTGGTGTAAAGTTGAAGGGGTTTGGAGCTAAAACGAATTATTGATGGAAGATTGAAAAAGAAAATCAAGCAGACAACTTAATGGATTAAATTCAATATAATAATATATAATATATAAGAAGTGCATATTGAAATTTGCATAGTGTGAAGGGCCGCAAGATTGCCACGTGGCACAATTGAAGGTGGCAGTAGCTAAAGAATTGAAGCGGCACAGTTCAAGCGGAATTCAATTCAGTTTTGGTTTTGGTTTTCCAATTGATGTTGGACTCAGTTATTTTATTTAGGGTTTTCTACATATATAAATAGTCCATAAAAATAATTATTTGAGGGGATCAATCATAGGAGGTACTTTGTAAGAAAGAGTTGTCAATACTTTTTAGGGTTCTTTTCTTCTCTCTTTTCTTAGAGATTAGTGGCTAACGCCCTTATTCTGGGACTGTAGCTACGAATCGAATGTTGAATATTTAAGGATAATGAATTAACTCTTTATTGTCATTATAAGTTACTTTTATATTCTTGTTTTAGTATTTCTTGATTGGCCATCTAGAGATAAATATATTGTCTAATCTTAAAATCGAGAGAGGAGGGGTTAGATAGACCAGAGAATATAGAGAGCTCGATCGATCCATTTACTTGAGGTGATTTGTGTTCAGGAGTGACACCCAGATGAACAACTTGCTTGGTTACGAAATAGGATGAAATATAAATGCTCGCCAGTTAGGCCTGTTTATCCTCGCTCAACGATGTAGTTAGACATCTAACTGGAGTAGGCGACTAGAGTTTTGATATCCGACTCATACAATTAACCCTGTAAACCAGTAACTTGACAACTAAAATTAGTTCTAAGCCAAGAATATGATACATGAGATTCATTGCATGTTGCATCCCTGGAATGTTCCCAATCACTGTAAGTAATCTTATTATTTAATTCCTGTGTTCTTTTCTTTATAACTAACAAATCGAACTCTTTTGGCACTCTTAAATAAATAATTAGACTAGTATAATTTAGTAAATAGTTAATTGACAAGTCCTTTGAGTTCGATAATCTGGTTCTTTTAAGAGCCACTATATTACTTGCGCGACCACGTACACCTGTGTGTTCAATTGGGAGCAACAATATAGGTATTGGGTTGACCTGGGTTTAGCTTGAGAGAGTGAATCCTAAACCCAATCCCACACATTTAGCTCGAGAGAGTGAATGGGTTAAGGTGTGGGTTGTTCTTCATTGTCATGCTTGTTGATGTTCGAAAGAAATCACCTGATTCGGGGTAGTTGTTCGAGAGAAAACTATATCCCTTATAGTCCAACCTACTCACTGATATCAAGCTATTTACTAGTAGTTGCAATTTCCCATATGCCTATATTTTCCTATAATCGATCACACCCTAAGAATCTATCTCTTTATTGTTATTTAGACTTGTTTGTGACTGTTGTGTAGTTGATAATTGCAAATCAAAACCCCATTTAACATTCGTATCACCCCTTTGATTTGATATGTCTTTTTTCGATAATGTTTATTCCTATGGTTGATTAGACCATATTCATACTTCTTAATTTAATTCCAAACACGTACCCCTCCCTGTGGGATTCGACCCCAACTCATGTCGTTGGGTTTTATACTGATTTACGATTGCTGACACCTAGAATTGGATGAGATGTGCTTGAAATGTTAAAATCAATTGTCTATAGGTAGTACCTCCCATGTTGATGAGGACAAGAAAGAGTTAGCAAAAGATATGCATAGACTTGCACGATTAGGAGTTCGACTTATGGATTCTAATGAAGGAGGAGTGGCGATGGTGAATGGAGCTGAATCAGCATTAGTGTCAAAGGTGAAAGAGAAACAAGACCAAGATCCTAATTTGCTTGAATTGAAGGCAAATATTCATAAGCAAAAAGTGATGGCTATTGAATAATGGGGAGATGGTGTATTGAGATATCAAGGTAGATTGTGTGTGCCAATGGTGGATGAACTTCAAGAGAGGATCATGGAGGAAACTCATAGCTCCAGATAATCTATTCATCTGGGTTCCACAAAGATGTATCGTGATTTGAGAGAGGTTTATTGGTGGAGTAGTATGAAGAAGGCCATTGCAGAGTTTGTTGCCAAGTGTCTGAATTACCAATAGGTGAAGGTAGAGCCCAGAGGCCAGGTGGTATGGCTCAGAATATAGAGATTCTGAAATGGAAGTGGGAGATGATCAATATGGACTTTATTACTGGTTTGTCGTGGTCCTGCAAAAAGAATGACTCTATTTGAGTGATTGTAGATCAAATGCTAAATCAGCCCAGCTTTTGCCAGTAAAGACTACCCATTCAGCAAAAGATTATGCTACGTTATATATTCAATAGGTAATTAGACTTCATGGAGTCCCAGGGTCGACTACTTCAGATAGAGGCGCACAATTTACTATGCAATTTTGGAAGTCCTTCCGGAGAGGTTTGGGTTCAAAGGTGAATTTGAGTACTACTTTTCATCCTCAGACTGATGGACAAGCAGAGCATACTATTCAGACTTTAAAAGATATGTTGAGGGCATGTGTGATTGATTTTAAAGGAAATTGGGATGAACACCTACCTCTCATTGAGTTTTCTTACAATAATAGTTATCATTCTAGCATCCAAATGGCTTTGTATGAGGCTCTCTATCGGAGAAGATGCAGATCTTCTATTAGATGGTTTGAGGTTGTTGAAGCTGGGTTGATAGGACAAGACTTAGTTCATCAATTTATGGAGAAAGTTAAGATTATTCAAGAGAGGTTGAAAACAGCGTAGAGTCGTCATAAATCCTACACTGATGTTAGGAGAAGAGACTTAGAGTTTGAAGTAGATGATTGGGTCTACTTGAAGATTTCACCCATGAAGGGTGTTATGAGATTTGGTAAGAAGGGGAAGTGGAGTCCTCGGTATATTGGTCCCTACAAAATATCCAAGAGGAGCGGTAATGTAGATTATGAGTTGGAGCTACCGCAAGAATTAGCAGCGGTTCATCCGGTATTTCATGTTTCGATGTTGAAGAAGTGTATGGGCGATCCTTCACTTATCATACCTACTGAAGATATTGGTATTAAGGATAGCTTATCTTATAAGGAGATTCCTATTCTAATTTTAGATCACCAAGTTCGCAAGTTGAAGACCAACGAAGTAGCATCAGTCAAGGTTCTGTAGAGGAATCAATTTGTTGAGGAAGCTACTTGGGAAGCTGAGAAGGATATGGAGAAGAAGTACCCACATCTCTTTGAATCCGGAGAGGTTCCAAATTAAGGTACTAATCCTTTTCTTAGCATTTACTTTAAGTTGACTTGTTGTGTTTACATTTTGCTTGTTGGGTGTTTGAGCTAGATGTTAGATGTTACAACCTTAGCCTACTAAGACTAATCTCATTCGAGGACGAATGTTCCCAAGGGGGAGATATTGTAACACCCCGCTATTTGAAAGAGATGGAATTAGAAAGAACCATTTTTGGAATGAATAATAATCTGAATTTGGCAAGTATGTTAAGTATGAGTTTTTGGTCAACTTAAACGACCATAACTCCTGGTACAGGATGAGTTAGGTGGGATACAAGATATCAAATGAAATACCTTTGAATTATCTTTCCAGTGCCACCGAGTTTGCTAATTTTTGAGTTCATATGAGGGAGATATGCCCATTTGAAGTTGGGATGTTTGGATAAGAAAAATCAACCAGATTTTAGAGAGGTATTTTGGTCTTTTCATTAGCAAATTAAATTATTTCGTTTTTAGTAAGCTATTTGGAGTCTAAACTGATTTAGTTCAGTTTAGGCAATTAAGAATTACGCTGAGGCTTTGAGACAGGAGAAAAAAGGAGGAAAGTCAAGGCGTTCTTGGAGATTTCTTGCGGAATCGAAGTCGTTTCTCCAAGGTTTGATCCCTAAAGAGTTATGTGAGACTTTCATAGCGTTGGGTTCGTTCACCCAAGCGCCAATCATGTTTAGTTCAGTGGAATTTGTTCTTGAAAGTCGAAAGTTTGATGATCTTGAATTGTGTTCTTGAAATTGGCTTTCGTTATTGAGATTTGATGGGATTGTTGAGTTCTTGATGGAATCGTATCGATTTTAGAGTCGTTTACGAGTAGATTCTTGTGTACATGTACTGGGTATCTGAATCTAAAGAGGAATTGAGAAAATGAATTGAATTTAGGAGAATTGGCGTTAGAAAATGAAGAAGGAAAAGGTCGGGCAGAAACTGGGTACCAAGTCTGCGTCGCAGACCTGTTCCTTTGAAGTGGAACTTTTCTCTCTACGCCGCGGAGAGGTTGCGGACCCCTCTGCCTCAAAATTTATTTCGCAACCAAATATTAAAATACATCTCCGCATCACGGACTTGCTTCAAGAGAGTGATTTCTTAACTGTTTCTCATGTTTAACTACCTAAAAACACTCCTAAACATCACGAGATCTTTCCTATCACAAATCACAACATTAAATTCATAAATCAAATTCAAGATAGAGTTGAGAGTCATGTCTTGAGAGTTTTTCGAGTCATTTTAAGAAGTCTTTTACAAATATTTAAAACTTGTTTTAAGACTTAAGCATTAAGATTGAGAAAGAGTAGAGTCGAGTTAATTTTCTTTAAAATGATATATGGGGACTATGTATTCCCAAAGAGTAAATGTTTTCACATTTAATATGAGAGGAAACACCGATTTCCAGATGAGTTTTCGTGAGTAGTTTTGAGTTCAATCTCTTTTAAGAGATAGGTTTTTGAGTAATAACCTCAAACCACAGAGAAAGAGTTATGTTTTAAAACATATGAGCTGAGTATATTTTGGGAGTAGTATTGAGCACCGATATGGGGACGAGTTCATAATAACTCAAGTCTCCATAAACCATGTAGCCAATGTGGGTAGAAAAGGTCATACATTGTAGATGATTCCTTATTACTTTTAGCATACACTAGTGGATCCATTTAGTTGAGGAGTTCTATATCCCAGCAAGTTATAGGATAATTCTAACAGCGTGGGCGAGACGATGTATCATCACATAGCTCATAGTGATGGTTGACAGTTAGAGAAACTCCCACATAATTATATTAATTTATTTATTATTACATATATATATATATATATATATATATATATTGAGTTATTATCGTATTTATCCAATACTTGGAGTTGCTACTTACTGTTTAAATGCTTTATATAAACTACATCTTTACTGTTGTTTATTTTTGCATTGGATTGAGTATCCATGAGTTCAGTAAAGCTGAGGTAAGTGTTCCTTTCAGAATTCAGTTCAAGCTTATGTCATATTTCGTTTTTCCCTTGCATGCTCTTACATTCAATGTACTGATGCCATTTGGTCTGCATCGTTTTATGATGCAGATACAGGTAACCAGGATCAGCATCAAGCACTTCGTTGATCCAGTTCAGCACTCAGAGTCAATTAGTGAGCCTACTTGCTTCTGGAGGATACCCTTTTATTGCTTTATTATTCTAGTTTATTTGGATGTTGGGGGTCTTGTCCCGCCGTCCAGCTCAGTTGTTAGAGGATTCATAGACAGTTAGGGGCCATTTGGTTGCTGGTTAGAGTTATGCAGATATTAGTAATGCAGGTATTAGTAATGCAGGTATTAGTTTATGCAGAGTTTAGTTATGCAGGGTTTAATTATGCAGAGTTTAGTTATGCAGAGTTTAATAATTTTTTTGGGTGTTGGTTTGTTATCTTAAAAATTAATAAACATTATATACTTGTTAAAAATAAATTATTTATTATTGTTATATCATAGACCTTTTTTACCGTTGTATTTTTATTTATTTTTTGCATTTTGCTTAGGTAAAATTTTTGGACAGAAACTTAAATGCCACATTTTTCAACTTTCTCATATAGTTGAACCGATGTATATATATGACACGTGTTAACACGGGACCAATATTGTAATAGTTGAAACTTATTGATATGCTAGTACATATAATTATGTGTACATATAACAAAAATTGATACATATAAGTTAACATCTGAGCAACACCGCGTACTAATGCTAAGATATTATATTTGGAGCCTTTACTTCAGTAATCTATAATATAGAAATGAGGAAGTTTGTTTTTTTCTATTTGATGAAGGAGATCATATTTACAAAAGTCTTGGCAAGAACTAGTGGAAGCTCCAGAGCTTACTTCAAGCAAAGCCATTGATATGCACATTGATAGATATGCTTTACTTCCAATGGCAAGAACCATTGATAGAGGATGCTTACTTCCAACAGAACAATCTATTGTTGGACACTATCCTCAACAATTATCGACATTATCCTCACCCATAGACAATACCCTTAACAATTTGAATGTCTACTTAATTTTGAAAATAATAACGGAGTACATTAAATCTAAATTTCAGTTTTGTCATACTAAATAATTCATTCGGTTACAATTTTCACATACTGCCATATCCTAAAATTGAGAGTCCATTTTTCAAGCAACAAAATAGTGACAAAATAAATTTTATAAGATGAAGAATACAACAAATCTAACATATACCATTGAGACAAACTTGAAATTCTAGTACCGTGGCCTCACATAATCAAACTAGACCCACCTTCATTAAACGTGAAAGAAACTTACATAATCCATTGTTAAATTATATAAACTGGCACATAAAACATAGGCAAAATAAAACTTAACTAGGCCATGGTTATACCTTACAAAGTAGCTACACCAAAAATCATTCAAAGGTTTAAAGTTTATCATCAATAATCATTCATACCATAGTGTAACGATCAAGTTCATTGATGCTTTACAAGCACTCCATGAACTTTGTGTTGCTCCATCTGATACACTAGGTTCCCCTTGAGCAATTTGATCTTCTTTTTTAGCTGGAGCATCATCTTCATCGATAAAAATAATAGGAAATTCAAAAGACATGTCATTAGCAACTTCTTGAACTTCAATTCTTTCTATTTCTTGAACACCAACTTCTGGCCCTTCGGCAAATTGTTCAGTAGCTCCATCCTTGCGAAATATCTCTTCCCAATCAGCAAATAATGGCCATTTCTTAAATTTCATTGACTTGGCATATGGATCAACCTAAGAAAAAAAAGAAATGAGTATATGAAGTAATTGATAATATTCGAAAGACAAAGATTATATTCACCAAGAGAAAATATAACTAACTAGCTTTAGTTTACTAATAATTTAAACAATTGTAAATCACCTTTATGAAATCATCCCAAGCTTTTGGATCTTCAACCAAGATAGTTCCATCACTGTATCGAAATCCTAAGCCACTTCGACTTTTTACCAACTATAGGGTCATATAATGCTTTTTCCACCCTCTTATTTTTGAAAAAATATGTGGTAGAGCTTGCAATCCGCAATTAGGATGACAAACAATCATGTGTTGTTCAAGTTCCATCAAATATCCAAGTTTAAAGGTTCCATCATCTTCTTTCCAATCATTAGCACACAACTTTTTTAATCCATCAACCATAGTGAGTTCCTCTTCTTGAGTCCACACCCTTGCCCTTTTTTGAGACATGTTAGACCTTCTTTTAGTGGGACTTCCAATTTTAATTTGTAAGAATGTAAAAAATCACAATTTATACTAACTTATGATTCACTACAAAAGTATACTAACTTATTTTCACATATATTGCATTTGTCTCTCACCAGGTTTACAAGAGAGAGAAAACAACATGATAAGAAGAAGACGAAAGAATAAGAAAAGGTTAAGATTTCAAAAGTTTCTAACCTCAAAGAAATAATTTAGATTGAGCGTTCTTCAAGATTTGCCTCTTAGAAGATAATGAAATTTTAGATCTATAAAATGGCATATAATGTATCTGATTGTATTTAATTAGAAGTAATGAAGGGTCACAATTATCTATCTACCATACACAATTGAAATGGTCAGCATTGGAGGTAATAAATCCATCCGTCCTTTGGTTAGTAATGGAAGATTAATGCAATTCTAAGAAGTGAATGACTATTGAATGGTAATACGGTTATGGATTCTGAAGTTAGACTTTGAGCAACTAATGCACAAATAGGCTTGCCAGATTTTATAACTGTTGGAGAACCATTTTGACTAAATTTCCAAATTAAAATGCCTAATTGTACAAACTCAAAACGAAAGCCTCGAAACTCGAACCAGTCATCCTACTAGACCAAAAATTACCTTCTGGATCTAACTGCGCTGGCGGAATTCTCATCCGATCACTTTTTACTAAGAATATTGACTGAAGTTGAACTTTGAGTAAATTTCCAAGTTAAGACGCCTAATTGCACAAACTCAAAATGGAAGCCGCGAAACCCAAACCAACCATTCTACTAGACCAAAAATGACCTTCCGGACTTAACCACACTAAAGGAATTCTCATCCGATCACGTTTTACCAAGAATATTGAATGTAGTCAAACTTTGACTAAATTTCCAAGTTAAAACGCCTAATTGCACAAACTAAAAATGGCAGCCTCAAAATCCAAACCAACCATCCTACTAGACTAAAAATGAATCTCCAGATCTAACCACGCTAACAAAATTCTCATCTGATCAATTTTTACGAAGAATATTGACTGAAGTTGAACTTTGACTAAATTTTCAAGTCAAAACGCCTAATTGCACAAACTCGAAATGGAAGCCTCGAAACCCAAACCAACCATCCTATTAGACCAAAAATGACCATTCGGACCTAACCACACTGATGTAATTCTCATCCGATCATGTTTTACCAAAAATATTGAATGTAGTCAAACTTTCACTAAACTTCCAAGTAAAAACGCCTAATCGCACAAACTCAAAATGGGAGCCTCGAAACCCAAACCAACCATCCTACTAGACGAAAAATGACCTTCCGGATCTAACCGCGCTGATGGAAGTCTCATTTGATAATGTTTTACTAAGAATATTGATTGAAGTCGAACTTTGAAAATTTCCAAATTAAAACGCCTAATTGCACAAACTCAAAACGAAAGCCTCGAAACTCGAACCAACCATTCTACTAGACCAAAAATGACCTTCTAGATCCAACAGCACTGATGGAGTTCTCATCCGATCACTTTTTACTAAGAATATTGACTGAAGTCGATCTTTGACTAAATTTCCAAGTTAAAACGCCTAATTGCACAAACTCAAAATTACAGCCTCGAAACCCAAACCAAACATCCTACTAGACCAAAAATGACCTTCCAGAGATAACTGCGCTGACGGAATTCTCATCTGATCATGTTATACCAAGAATATTGACAAAAATCAAACTTTAACTAAATTTCAAATATCTTGGTAATGTGACCAGAAAAGAATTACATCAGCTCGGTTAGCTCCGGAAGGTATTTTTTATTCTAGTAGGATGGTTTTTTTGGGTTTCGAAGCTTCCATTTTGAGTTTGTGCGGTTAGGCGTTTTAACTCGAAAATTTACTCAAAGTTTGACTTCAGTCAATATTCCTAGTAAAGCATGATCGGATGAGAATTCCATTAGCGCGATTAGATCTGGAAGGTCATTTTTGGTCTAGTAGGATGGTTGGTTTGGGTTTTGAGGCTTTCATTTTGAGTTTGTGCAATTAGGCATTTTAACTTGGAAATTTAGTCAAATATCAACTTCAGTCAATATTCTTAGTAAAAAGTGATCGGATGAGAATTCCGTCAGTGCAATTAGATCTGGAAGGTCATTTTTGTTCTAGTAGGATGGTTGGTTTGAGTTTCGAGGCTTTTGTTTTGAGTTTGTGCAATTAGGCGTTTTAACTTGGAAATTTAGTCAAAGGTCGACTTCAGTCAATATTCTTAGTAAAAAGTGATCGGATGAGAATTTCGTCAGCGTGGTTAGATCCGGAAGGTCATTTTTGGTCTAGTAGGATGGCTGGTTTGAGTTTCGAAACTTTCGTTTTGAGTTTGTGCAATTAGGCGTTTTAACTTGAAATTTATTCAAAGTTTGACTTCAGTCAATATTCTTAGTAAAAATTGATCGGATGAGAATTCCGTCAGTGCGGTTAGATACGGAAGGTTATTTTTGGTCTAGTAGGATGGCTGGTTCGAGCTTCGAGGCTTTCATTTTGAGTTTGTGCAATTAGGCGTTTTAACTTAAAAATTTACTCAAAGTTCGACTTCAATCAATATTCTTAGTAAAAGGTGATTCGATTAGAATTCCATCAGCGCGGTTAGATCAGGAAGGTCATTTTTGGTCTAGTATGATGGCTGGTTCTAGCATCGAGGCTTTCGTTTTGAATTTGTGCAATTAGGCATTTTAACTTGGAAATTTAGTCCAAATGATTTTCCAACAGTTCTAAATTCTGGCAAGCCTATTTGTGTCATTAGTTGCTCAAAGTCTACCTTCAGAATCCATAACAGGATTACCATTCAATTGTCATTCACTCCTTAAAATTGCATTAATCTTTCATTACTAACCAAAGGACGGATGGATTTATTACCTCCAATGCTGACCATTTCAATCGTGTATGGTAAATAGATAATTGTGACCCTTCATCACTTCTAATTAAATACAATCAAATACATTATGAGGAATAGATAGCTATTGTAGATAGATAGTTGTAACCTTCATCAGAATCACTTTATTTCCATTCTTTACTTGAAAGTGCATTAGTTGCTCTTTAAAATGTTAGTCTGTTACTTTCACCAACTATCAATCCAAAGGATCCAAATCCTTGTCTTTGTCACAATTACTATAATTTGTCTGCCACTTCCAACCTGGTAGTGCTGCAATAATGATGTGATATTCTTTATTTTTTAGCACCTCAACTACGTGACTATACAAATTAAGCTAAATGAGAAAGCATTCATGAGGAAAGAATTCACTCACACATAATTCATTGTTAAAATATTAGACACATCTTCATTTAAAGTGAATGAAACTTACATAATTCATCGTTCAATTACAAAAGTTGGCACATACAACAAAGACATACAAATTACAATCACATTTTTTTCAAAAGAAGTCTCCTATTTTGTAACATTATCCTTCCATGACAAACACCAAGCTTCAAAAGTTGAATACCAGCCCCAACAACATATAATCACTTGACAAAATAGCAGCAGAGTACTTCGTATTTCTGACTGGATCTTTGTGATTACTCCAACTGCTGAATAGTCTGCGGGAAAAGAAAATTTCAATACTATCTCGGAGAAGAATGAATTAAAAACACCTTGGAGAAGATGAACTTACCGTTTGGGTCAGTGTTTTGAACAATCTGAAGAGCATCTGAGTTGGCTACTTACAAAACCATTAATGTTGAACCTAATCATGCATTTGTTATACAAAACCAACCTACTTTAAGCCCACAACATTCACACATATGTACATTTGTGGACATTCTCCTAGGTAGCAAAATATCCATTTATGGTTAGACCTTACAAAATAGCTACACAAAAACCATTCAATGATTTAAAGCTTATCATTAACAATCATCCATATCATACTGTGACGTTCCAGTTCACTGATGCTTAAGAAGAATTCCGTTCTCTTTATATCTTGAGTAATTCTCATTGTTGAAATGACTCGTTCATCTGAGTTGTATATTTCAAATGCAGGGGATCCAATAATAGAAAATATCTTACCACAAATCTCAGATAGATCACGCTTTCCTAGCTTGTCAATTAAAGAAGCCATCCTTTTATCATGGCTTTCAGTGTTGTTTCATCACCTCCATCAAACCTTTAAGAACAGTCTCATTATCATCTTCAGTTGTGTTTCTTTTTTTGCATCTACCTTTTTCGTTGACTTTAGAAGACGATGCTTTAAAACTATTACCTTGTTTCTGAGATTGACGGGTTTCACCTTTTTGAGTTGTGAATGAACTTTGTGCTGCTCCAGTTGATTCATTAGGTTCATCTTGAGCAGTAAATGGACTTTGTGTTGCTCCAGTTGATACATTAGGTTCCTCTTGAGCAGCTTGATCCTCTCTTGTGCCTGAAGCATCATCTATGTCGACAACATCAATAGGAAATCCCACAGACGTGCCATTAGTAATTTCTAGAGCTTCAATTCTTTCTATTTCTTGAACAACATCTTCTGGCCCTTTGGCAAACTCTCCAGTAGCTCTATACTTGCCAAATATGTCTTCCCAGTCAGCAAATAATGGCCATTTTTTTAAGTTCATTGACTTGGCATTCGGATCAACCTAAGAAAATAAAGAACAAGTACATGAAGTAACTGAAAATATTCCATAGACAAAGATCCATTAACCAAGAGAAAATATAAGTAAGTAGCAATTCCCTAATGATTTAAAATAAATATAAATCACCTTTATCAAGTCATCCCAAGCTTTAGGATCATCAACTAAGATACTTCCATCACTATATTGGAATCCTAAACCACTTCGACTCTTTAGCAACGATATTGTTGCATAACTCTTTTTCCATGCTCTTATTTTAGAATCAACATGTGGTAGAGATTTCAATCCACAGTTAGGATGACGAGCATTCATGTAGTGTTCTAATTCCATTAAATATCCATGTCTAAAGGTTCCATTATCTGCTCTCTAACCATTAACACACAATTCTTTTAATCCATCTACAAGAGTAAGTTCCTCTTCTGGAGTCCATACCCTTCTAGATAAAGGTGTTGATTTTCTTGCCCTCTTTCTGCACGTGTTAGAAGTTGCAGTAGTAGAACTAGCCATTTCAATCTGTAAAATTATAAATGAAATCACAAGTAATACTAAGTTACAACTTACAAGGAAATTATTTCAATTATAACCAAATAAATTGTAATACAACTTGATTGATCTGGGAAAAAGATAATGTGAAGACATATATATAAATTCACTACTTATATTGAAAAATAATAGATATACATTGAGATTTACTATTTGTCTGTACAGACAACAATGTGAGACATACAAAAGATTGACCATTCGTTTTCACAAAATAATAAAAGCTATTACATTTTACAGTGAGCGGAAAACCTAAAACAAAAGTGCATAAGCACACCAAAAGTGACCACATAGTTTAAAATTATAAAGATTGATTTCCCAATCTTTCATTCCACATAGACTGAGCTAGTTCATCCCTCCAAGTGGTCCACTCATCAGATGCTTCAATTGTATTAATATTGTCATGCTCATGTTGATTCTCCATGTGGAATTCCATTTCAACATCTAATGGATCAACTTCCATCTCTCTTCGAATGAAATTGTGTATCAAACAACATGCACTAACAATTCTATTGTGAACCTTAACCGAGTACCACGAAGGACTTCTAAGAATTCCCCAATGTCCTTTTAATAGTCCAAATGCTCTTTCAATAACATTACGCGCCCTAGCATGCTTTATATTAAAGAGCTCTTCTCGACATCGAGGTGATGGATTGTCACCCTGCCAATCCTTTAGCCAATATCTATATCTTCGATAGGGAGACAAAACCATTTCCATTTGTATATCCTCCATCGCACAAATAGTAATTGCCTAAAAATGTAAACAATAATATAATTACTTTGAATATTATTCTATTTTGATATAGTAGAAATAGACAAGGGTCTGCCTATTATTTAGCATACTCTGAGGTACTTTCAACCCATTTCTTCGTACAACAGCATCTCGCAATACGCGACCAGCGGCTGATCCCTCCCAACCAGGTAATACATAAATGAAGTTGAGATTTCTATCACTAACCCCCAAGACATTAGTTGCTATATCACCTTTTCATGTTCTGTATCTTGGCTTATATATTGCTTCAACTCTAATGGAAGTGTAAGTACCATCCAATGCACCTAGACAACCCTATAATAATAAATTCAACTCTAATTACTAAAGGACTATTAAAAATAAAAATACTTTCACCATAATATTTCAAGTTTGTTGTAGTAAATCAAATGTTAGATTGAAATGTACCTACCTTAAACCATTTCCATCGATCATCAGTATCATCTTCGAGCACCGGATTAGGTTTAACAAGTAACACTGGAGTTAGTTTAAGAATAGATCTTAGACATTAATTAAAGGTTCAACTTACGCTCCACCCCGATCTAATATAACCAACTTTGACAGACCTGTTCTTTTCGTGATGAGCCAAAATATTTAAGAACATTACAAACTTTTCAGTACTCGACATATTTTTACTACTAGTCAACCCTCCAATATTATTGGCTAAAGAAGCTAAAATATGAAAGGCATTTCTATTCATCCCAAGCTTGTCAAAACATACAAAATCATTGTCACGAATGAGAACATTTAGATGAGACAAGATTTTAGGAATTCTAGCACTCATACAATATCAAATGACCCGTCTATTTCTAGATTGGTTTCTTAATAACATGCTGTAAATAGCCATAAAAAAACAAATAAGGACAATATATGAATGCACCACAATCTCCTCAAGGATCATAAAGCATTCAACATCGCACAATTGTTGAGAATCCATTTACACTTATTTTCCATTTAAAAATTGCAACATCATTATCAAATTGAATCCAAAAGAAAAACAAAGTATCAATCAAGTTACCTAACTAATTATTGTAGACACATTGTGTATAATAGAAAGGTAATAGATGGTTTCATACTAGAATGTTCAATTTTATTTTAAAAAATTGAAAAGTAACATTGAAAAACAGGGTAAAATATTATTTTTGTTTGGCTTCAATAGCCAGAATACTAATACTATTTTGTCAAACTGCAAATAACATGTTCATCTTTTGCAGTTTTAGAAGCTAAAACAACTAAACTTAGTGAACCCATTTTTCAGAAAGCACGATTTTTGAACAAACAAAACAAAACCCACATCAAATTTGGGTGTACTAAAACATCAACTTAACTAGAAAATACTGAGAAGATCTAGAATTTCATTCGTCTCTCATCAGATTAACAAGAGAAAAAACATAAAAAGAGAAAACAGGAGGCGAAGAAGAAGAAAATAAAACAAGATCAGCCAAATTTTGAGTTTCAGAACTTCTAACCTCAAAGAAAGAACGCCAGATTGAAAGTTTTTAAATCTATTTACCTAGAAGATGAAGAGCCATTCTAGATCTACGGATATGGGGAGAGGATCTGAATGTTTATCTAAAAAAAGTGTATATTTGGTTTAGAGTGAAGGGCAAAATTGTAAATTTATATTTTTATTCAGGTATTAGTTATTCAGGTATAACTTATTCCATCTTTTACCCTGCATAAAATAATACATAGATTGACTCATAATTTAAACATGTATTAGTTATGTGGTTTTATAATTTTCTAACCAAACATAGTATTATGTGTGTTGAATTTTATACTTTGACAAAAAAATGCTACCAAACATGGTAAAGCTTATGCAACATTTTATACCTGAATAACTCAATCCTTATCCAGTAACCAAACAGCCCCTTAGTTATTAGTTCTTTAGTCTTGTTATTTCAGTTGTGTTGATTATAAGACTTAATTTTCCTTATGGACTAGTTGATTTTTTTTTTCCTTTTATAAACATTCTAGTTTATTCATGTGTTATCTTTGTTGAGTAAATTCTTCCGCTGAGTAGTAAGCCAGGTCAAGGGTTCGCTTGGGGCCAGCAATTGTTGTGGAGTGTCAGTCCTGCCCATGGTGTAGGCTCAGGGGATGATACTTAGTCTCCTTAATATTTTCAAGATCTCTTAAATTTATTGTCTCGGTTTCACTCATGTTTGGGTTTGATTTATTCTCAAAAGATTTCAAATGCTTGCTTACTTCCTCAAATACTTCATCTTCATCATATTTGACTTCTCGACTGATTATTTCAAAATTAGGTCGAAGATTAGATTTGATTTTAAGATCTGGCAAAAAAATCTACAATGCATGTCATATCACTAGAATTAGTATAGAAAGAACTATATAATATAAAACAACTAAATCTATTAGACTCAAATAAAAACACCATTAAATCTTGCTAAAATGGAAGATAAAAATGTTTGAACAATAAAATATCAGACAAAATCCGAATTACAACTCTTTAATAAATCGGCTAACAGAAAGGAAAACAACACATGCTACCAAAACTCCTTCTTACTGGGGAGAGAAGTAGCCTCCCAATTGTTAACCTGGAAATCAGAACCAATGACTTGCACATCTCTTTTACAAGATCTTTCTTCGATTTCAACCATATCGGCCTTGGTGAACACGTTTTAAAATAATCAATTAGTTCTCCGTTAACCTCCAACACTGGCTTTGGAAGTGGTGACTCAAAAGATTCTACTGTGTAGGTTTCGATGAAGGATTTGTGTATGGGTGGTATTGGCTTGGTAAGTTACCATGCATCTCTTTTCTGCTTCTTAGCCTTCATTTTGTCCTCGACGGTGGGTTTGTATCCCAAACCAAAAGTACCAAGGCTATTCGGTAGACTTACTAGATAAGCTCTCCCTTGCAAGAAGATCCCCAAGATTTTACCTGGTTCAAACCCATGCTTCAACATTTTATTCACAATCATCATGGATGCCATGGGCCATTATGGTTTTGAAATGAGATTCCCTTCAAGGATATGCTCAACAACCACTACCTCAAAATCTTGATAAACCAGTGCCTTAATCACATTATTTGCTATGACAAAAGGGATGGAAGAATTTTTGTAGATTGACAGGTCCCCCTCACTGTGAACATTTACTTCTTGTTGGTCGTATTCAAACTTGATCATTCGATGCAATATAGAGGGGACTACTTCAACCCTATGCACCCATGGTCTCCCCCAATAAAATATTGTAAGATGCCTTGATATTCAACACTTGAAAGTCTACAGTGAAATCGGCATGCCCTATTTTTAGTACGAGTTCTATCTCACCAATGGCATATATTTTTGACCCATCAAAAGCTCTAACACATTATTTGGTCGTACCCTTTCAACTCTAATATTCAATTTTTGCAGAGTTCACTGAAGGACAAATATTTGTCCCAGATCCTTCATAAATCAGAACTCGAGTGACATAGGAAAGCTCACATTTTATAGTAATATGAAGGCCTTGGTTAGGTCCAGTGTCTTCCATCGGAAGTTCATCATCTGAAAAATGATTCTATTTACCTCAAACAGTTTCCCAACGATTTTCTCTAATTGACTAATTATAACTTCATTAGGGACATGTGCTTCGTTCAAAATCTTCATTATAGCTTTACGATGTTCATTAGAGTGTATTAGTGAAGAGAACAAAGAGATTTGGGTTGGAGTTTTCTTTAGCTGTTCCACAATAGAATAGTCTGACAATTTCATCTTTCTTAAGAACTTCTCTACTTCTTTTTAACTGCCGGTCTCTTAATTGTCACTTTGTCATTTCTTTTTGTTTTCCTTAACTCTATTGGGGCATAGTATCTCCACGAACGGATCATTCCCCCTACTTCATCTACTTCTTCATTGACTTCATTCCCCTTGTATGTCACTACGGTAGGCTTATAATTCCAAGGGACAATCTTGGGTTGGTTATTTGAAGTTGGATACCTGACTTTATAATCACAGGGGAATATAGGCCCCTTGAATGATCAATATAGGCATGCTCAGCCCTATTTTGAACAACCATTTTTGCTTCTCTCTGACTTGCCCATACATCTTCAAATGCTCCTTTCATAGTTATGATAGGTGTGTTCAATTGGCTCAACTTTTTCAATATCTTCTGTGCCTCTGGATGCACCGATTTTGTCAAGCCAACAACATTCGTCAAATTTTCTATGTCATTTTCAACCTTAGGGGTAAGCTTGTATGGGACTGCAAATTCTTCGTTGTCATTCGTCATCTCTACCAAGTTTGTTTCAATATGCATCGACAATGGTTTTTGAATGATGCTTGGTCCATTTAGACTTTCAACTATAATTCGATGAGTATCGATCAAATCTTGAATTTCCCATTTCAAGTACCAACATCTCTCTATGTCATGCCATGGGTAATTAGAACAATATGCATATCTTTGGAAATTATCTAGATTTCTCATGCGGAGATTCAAGATCTTTCTATCAATAGGACTCAAAACATTCAATGCCCTTAATTTTTTGAACAAGCTAGCATATAATTCTCCAATAGGGGTGAACTAATCCTTAGCTCCATTTCATTCTTGTACTCTGGTCTAGGATGATAAGGGATTTTAGCGGTATTTTGGTGAATTTTTTTTGGGGAGGGGGGTGGGTGGATTATTTTGAGGAAATAGTGCACGCCATTATAGGTAAGAAGGGGGTTGAGCAATTGGTTGTGCATTGAAAATGGGACATTGAGGATATGAAACTGGATATTGTGGGGTTTGGGAAGGAAAATAGTGTTGTGGATGATTTTCTTGGACATAGGTCCAAGGCCCCGATACAATGGTAGCTACATCTCCCCTTCTTTTCTTCCCTCCAAGATTTCCAGAGCCATTTTGAAGCACTAGTGTTGTGGCTTTTAAGACAGCTTGGCTTACAATTATTCCAGACTTGATGCCACTTTCCACCATTTCCCCAACTTTAATAACATCGGCAAATGTTTTTCCGATGGCATAAATCAAGTAATGAAAGTAGTTAGGTTGTTGTGCTTGGAGAAATACGCCAATCATCTTTGGCTTCTTCATTGGGGGCGAAACTGTAGCAATTTGCATACCTTGATCTATGAACCATTCTGAAGCCATGAGTAATTCCTCTTTGCCCTCAGAGCCTCTCGGTTGATTACGATATCTCTTCAAATGAGCTATAGAGTTTCCATGAACAGCGTCATTCTCAAATTTGGGATTTTAAAATCGGCAGGCAAATGGATGTGGGGAAACATGCACAAATCAGTTAACGATATGCCCTTGTGGCCTCCTAATACTTTCATATCTCTTATACTCTAATTCAAACTCTTCATTTTTCTAGACATTTCTTCATGTTTCTCCTTCTTATCAGTTTTCTCAACTTCGACAGTGGAACTATACTGATGAGCATGGGATAAGAGCTTGGAATTTTAAGAGTTACTTCAGGGGTGTAAACATGATCATTTTGAACTCTTGGTGGAGGATCATTGTTAGATTTTGTCACCATTGTTGGCTATGGAACAGTATAGTTAGCGCAGTGGGCATGAATAATGGATTACTCATTATAGGTGTACTCAAAGGGCGTATCCTGGAAGTTCCAGCGGAGTTGGATATGTTAGCATATTGGCCAAATGCAGGTGGATAAATTGGATCACTTGTCGATACTTGGATAGGGGATGGCATATTAGTATTCATATACTCATGGATAGAAGAGGGCGGAGTTTGTCCATTAATCCAAGCTCCATACATTTTCACCATTTGTTGTCTGAACAACCTTACTTCCTTTAATGACACTGATTCTTGTGAACCCGTCTGATTTTGGACCTCATCATTGCCCGACTCTTCTCCGTCTTTGTGGGTCATTTTTTTTCTTTTTACCTTGTATTGTATGGATGAGATGTCAGCTTAACCACAAAAAAATACCACCTTTAAGCTAATATGTCTCTCTTTCTTACGTACTGAACGGAGTACCAAACAAATTAGTGTAAAGAAATCTTTCACATTGTATCCACATATATATCTCTCATTTATAATACGAAAGGTCTTATATTTCATCATGGCTTATTTAGGCGTTTATCTCCTCTTATGTTATTTTGTTCAAAAAGTTTTGATCGAACCCATTGGGTTGCCTACACATCATGTTAGTGCATAAATCACATATTTACGTAGTTCGGGGAATAAATGCTTTTTAAAAAAGTTTTTTCACATATAGATATATATATTACTATTATATATATATATATATATATATATATATATATATATATATTTATTTATACAAATGGAAAAAAGAAAAAAGAATTAGACAAAAAATAAGCATAACTTAAAATGTCATTTAGTATTTGAAATAGAAGTACGAAAGTGAAGAAAATATCACAAAACAAATGGCAGAAACTAAGACTTAACAAATACAACTCAAACAAAGTGCAGAAACGTAGACGAATGAAAACATGACTTAAACTAAAGAAAACAAGACAAATAAAACAAAGGTTTGTATAATTCCTCATATCCCAAAGATCTAGTGGCCATTTTCTCACCCCAACCTGCTTACTTATGGAGATTTTGGTCTAAAGTGACCTCCTACATTCTTATATATCTCTTGCAATGAAGTCAGAAGGAACTTAGCAAATTTGGGTACTTCTGCCAAAAATTGTTCATGGTTCATCTCTTGGTAATCTAGATTCATTCAGGCAATGCGATCAGCCAAACGATGGACCTTTGATTGAAGTGAATTGCAAGTATAATTCCATCCTCATATCTGTTGATCATGGGAAGCCACCATTTCTCTAGCGCATCTTTCCTGAGTCGAGACTGACTCTAGTTCCTCTCGTAGCCTTCCCCTTTCACTGATCCGTCGGGCTTTCTCTTGGGAAAAAATTATTTGACTTTTCTGATCACATGCCCTCAGTTTTCGTTGTCGACTCGCCACAAGTTCCACAATTTTTGCTCCCCTAATTATTGCTAGATGAACTTCATCCTTAGAGCATGATTTATCTCTAAGCCTCCTTTGCTCTTTCCTCTTCGAGTTCTGCTTGTTTTTGGGTTAGAGCGGCTCTAACGAGCTCTAAATTTTCTCTTAACGCTTGGTTTTCAAAAGGTAATCACGCATAGCCAACTCAACCCTTATTTTTATCTACCCTCATGGTCTATTGGTCCTTTTAGAGATTTCTCCGGCCTAACGTGTAATCGAGGTTGTTTTTCAAGACAATCAGAGTATCCCAGGTGATTTTCTCCCTTGTGCCGCTCTTTAACCATCATTATCAATTTGTCCCATGATTATACAACCATCCCAAATCCTTTGGGCCAATCCCTCAAAGAGAGGGATCTTTGGTCCCATTTCAACATAAAATCTTTCATATCCTTAGTGAAAGGTAGGACCTGACACCTGGCTAATAGACGTAGAACCCACAACGGTACGTATGGCTGCACAACCCTTATACCCATCAACTATAGAAAAAGAAGGTTAACAAAAGACATGCGAAAAAATGCTTTCCCTTCTAGAAGATAATTAAGAGACAGTAGATATAGAAAATCCTTCGGACGATAGTGTAGTTCTTTTTCTTAATATTGACATTCACTACCCCGGTCAAACGGATGGTAATAATCCCGCCTCTCCTCGGAAAAACCATTGTTCCCAAAAAAGTAACCATAAAAGTAAAATGTATATGTTCTTTCCATGTTTCAAAGTTTCCCTTGTTGTTGAGTTGCCTTCCGAACTTCTCGAATCCTTCTTCTTTTCCGTATCTATCATACAAAAATTGTAACAAGATCCAATCTTTCTATAATTATTCCTCATTGACTTTGCAAATGCTTAAATGTTGAAAGCATTAGTTGAAGGAGATGCTCCTTGGGGTTACAAGATTCTCATGATGCAACCTCACTCCAAACCCGGTAAAACGGATTATTTCCTTCAAGGTTGGGGTCAATTCAAAATTCTAGAAATGAAAGACATTGTTTGTTGGATTCCAAAAGATAACAGTGACTCAATCGCATCCCTCATACGGTCCAGTTCCATGATTCTAGTCAAGAAACCTAAATATTTGAATATTATACCTTGATCTAACAACCCTATGTCTTTCCACCATGCTCAAAGCTGCAAAGGAGTGCAATCTATAACCTGAAGTGGCATGTTCGCATCTCTTTTCCTCTTCTAACACTTTCCTCGACCAGATTGAATCACGTTGTACTTATGGAAAAAGATGCAGGGTCAAAAAATGCCCAGACCTACGACACCTAATTTTTGAACCTATTAGAATCTAACTCAAAAAGGTGTGAAAATTATAAGGAAAAATGATGCAAAATATCTTTTCCAAAAATGGGACTTTAAGCAAAAAAAAAAGAACAGAAGTACTCATATTTATAAAGTGAATATATTTTTTTGTGTTTGTGATTCAAACCACCAAACATAGAGAATATTTGGCCAAGAGATCAAAATGACTTGTTCTATAAGTGTTAAATAGCTTTTCCGAAAAAATATTTACATAAATAGCTAATTTAATTAAAAGTTTCCCTAGACTAGCTAATTGTATTCCCTTTAAAAAGTGTTGTTGTAAGAGTCCAATCGCAACAAAAACTATTATAAATATATTTTTAATATTAAGATTTATATATAAAATAATAGTTTCGACTAAATCTATTATTAGAAGAGCCTATTTTAAATTTTAATCAATATTATTGGCAGATAAATCAAAGGAATTTTAAAGATGACATACTCTTAATATGATTCACATCTGATTAAATCATCGAGTCAATATAGAGGATGATATATATGCCATAATAAATGATTTTCTGTGTATGAAATAAAACACTTGAGTGAGACTTGGCCCAAATTTTTTTAGAAATTTTAACAGATAATTAGAGGGTACTTTAGTTTTGAAAAATAAATAACTACATAAATAATTTAAAAGGAATTAATTCTAGCCTGAACGTGCTCTAAATTTGTTTACCCAACATGGACATGGGAAATTTCAAATAAAAAATAATTAATTTGTAATAGTCAAACCTCTATGTTGTTGATCTGAAATCTTCAGGTCGAATTGACCACTCGAAATAGAAAAACAATTATGTTGTTGATGAAGATTTTTAGGCCCAAATAGACTACTTTCAGATAGAAAAAAAACACTAGGTTATTTATAAGTATTTTTAGGCCTAAATCATATACTTTAGCTAAAAAAGAAGCTTGTAGGGAAGTTTATATTATTTTGTAAAATTAACTTTAGTGATAGAATAAATAAAAATATAATTATCATACTTGCAAAATGTTTTATATTGATTTTCATAAATGACACAAATCGGTCGAAGAATTTATATATATATATATATATATATATATATATAAGAAAGGAAAAAATCGGGTTTAAATATTAAAGAATTTATTTTAGAGGGAACCTAAATCCGATAAAAACTCAAGGTCTTCCAAATGATAGTTATAAATAACACATAAAATGCACATGTTAGTCAAAAAGCGGGTCTTCTGTCTTAGACGGACTCGACCCTTGTGTTGAGCCCCACTAAGTCAAACGCAAATGATGCAAATAAGTGGAACCTACTAGATATAAGCATGTCTGCGTTTTATTTCTATTAGGTTTAAATCGGAAGAAGATAGTTTCTAGACTGACTTACCCGAGTAGATAACTCGGGCAATGGATGGGAAATTTATCGATAGTAGTAATATTCTAATCTCATTGCTGGTCCAACTCAAACTAATGTGTGTGACTAAAATCACTCCATATGTATCAAGACACTCTAGCTTTATCTCAACAAAAAGTGGGATGCATACCTTCATTCCCTTCTTCCCTATTTTTTGAGACTCGGATGGGATGCACGAGAGAAGAAAATTTATAATACAACTCAATAATATCAAAGCGATAAATGAGCAACAAGTAGCATATAAGGTGAAATGACCCAAAAAGTTCTTAAAAATGTGCTTCGGAAGTTACCGGAAACTTGTTTAGCTATATCAAAAAAAATCCGTTTCGTTTTTCGAAAATCCGACTTCATATTCTTGTTTAGGGGGTCAAATTGAGTGGGAAATGGGTCTAACCCAAATTTTAGAGCAACCGTGTCAAAATCCGAAATTTCCAAGTGAAGCCTTTTTCGAGGGTCTACTTTGGAGGGTCATATCTCCTAGCACACAAATAATTGGGTGGCCCATAACATATCCATGGAAATCCCTTTGAGTTAGCTACCTAACGCACTTCGTTTCACCTCATTCGGAGTTCAAACGAAGAAGTTATGCCCATTTTCGTAAAATCTGTCCGGCAGAAAATGCAAATTTCCAGTGACCGAAATTACTGTTCACCCGCCTCATTTTTTTTTCTAAGTGTTGGACCATTTTTCCAAAGGGCATATGTTATTTCCTATATACCATTAGTTCAATTCCCATCTCTAAAACATTTCCCAAAACACCTCTCTCATTCTTAGACACATTTTCTCTCAAGTTCCCTCAAGAACCCTAATCCAAAACCTTCCTCAAGATTGAAGAGATTCTTGCTCCAAGTTCCAAGCTTCCATTGAAGACACTCTCAAGACCTTCATAAGAACTCAAGGTATGTGGTGTTGAACTCATGGGTCCTTCCACCCATAGTGCCTAGACTCTATTCTACTCACTAATTCATGGTTTAAGTTAAGATTCATAAATTAGTCTTGTTCTTTGTAATAATTTCCTGCACATTGAATTTTAAACATGAAAAGTGATTGTTTTGAGCATGTTGTGACTCTAGAACTTGAATCTAAATTTGGAATGGATGTGGAGATTTTCATGTGGTATTGTGGGTGTTAAAAGGTGTTGTTGTAGGTTGTTCACTGGTTTGGCTGCATAATTACTACCCTATTTTCCATGCTCTTTGATTCCATTACATGCCTTCAAGGTGTTTGACAAAATGTCCAACTATGGAGAATTGATGAATCGATGCTTTAAAGCTTGAGTTATGAGATGTATGGCAATCCAGAGATGTGTTGATGACAAACTAAGCTTGTGTATATGTTCATTCCATACGTGAGATTGCATTAGAGCCTAATGGGAATTTCCTATATAAAGTGTTGCATGACCATGCCCGGTCCGGGGGAAAAGAACCGGACAACCATGTGAGAGGTTTATATCTCACCACCTAGGATGCTTGGGGTGTGACCAACATCAACCATGTGAGAGGTTTATATCTCACCACCTAGGATGCTTGGGGTGTGACCAACATCAACCATGTGAGGGGTTTATACCTTGCCACCAGGGTGTCCGGGTGTGAACGGCATCCCCCATCCTAAGTTGGGGTTATAGATTGGTTGGATCATGCATACACATATGATATCTACTATTAGTATAGATTTACTTAAACATGTTTTGACTTCACTTTGATCATGCATCCTCATATTGTTATTCATAATGCCTATGAAACTATTTCTTGTATTTCGATTGTGTCCTTGTCTATTGTTGTGTTGCACCCCGCATACTTAGTACATTCCAAGTACTAACGCATATTTTGCCTACATGATGTCACCATGTAGGGACCGGAGCTACTCTTGATCCTTCTCTCCATTCACGTGGCTAGTACGGTGCTTATCCGAGTTTGTTGGTGAGTCCTCAATGATTCGAGGGCTATGTTATGTTTCCTACTCCTATGTTTTGAGACTTTAGCTTGCAATTGTATTTTGACTATGAGGGGAGCCGGTAGTATGTCATGGCCCCCGTCCTATCTATGTATGTAGAGGTGTGCGTTGGACAAGTATTTTGTAAATGAGCTTGACTCTTGTTCTATGATGTCATTTTGAAATGGTTTGCCCTTAGTCCCTATTTCCCGTTAATTAATGTTGATTGTACTTCCGCGACCGATGAAGTGTGATGACAAGTTTGAGAGGCTTGTTTGGGGTTCCTTCGGGTTCCTCATTCGCCATGTCACGTCTAGGCCCTAGGCTTGGGTCGTGACATATGGCCATCATACACAATATATCCAAGAAAATAATAAAATCAAGTAAAAGTCAATAAAATAAAGCTCGAATTCTATTTTGTCCCTAGTTGAGTCGTCAGAGATGTCACACCCCTTATTCGACTACGGAAAGGGTTTTAACTTTAAGTGACAATATTGTTTTGGGATTTTTTTCATTTCTTTCATATTCACCACTTGGAATTGAGTTATGTTGTTCCAAGTCACCTTTTTGAATCCCTTATAAAAAGAAATGGCTCTTTATTTAGTCTGTGAGAACAAAAGATCGGGTAAGAAATTCTGTTGACCGAGGGGAAGGTATTAGGTACCCCTTGAGTCCTGTGGTTCTAGCACAATCAATTTTATTAACTTATACTTACTTTAAAATACTTTGAATATATGGTTATACGCTACAGTTTGCTCACATATTTTATTGTTGAAATTTTTTAATCTAAAATCGAATGCATAACTACATTCTCGATTTTTGAGGTATAGTTACTTAGAAGCATATCTATTTTCTTCTCTCAATTGTAGCACCTTAATATTCTTAGTCTAAAAATTTAAGTGTACATTAAAGAAAATTTAATATGATCATTTGGTTAAGGTTCGTCACTGCATCCTTGAATCTTTTTAAGTGTCTGAAAAAAATGTGGAATCACATTGTTTACTGAAACTCATTTGTTATTTATTACTCTTTTGTTAAAGAAAAGAAATAAAATAAATTTATACTTGTCTAATTTTAGAGGCATTTTTATTTATTACTTTTTGGGCTAATTCACATTTTATCTTAATCTCTTATTATTGGTCAAGGGTGTATTAATCAATTTTAAGTCTATAAATTCCAGACTTAGGCTAGAGATAATCCTATGACTATCAAAACGAAACTGCATTAGTCTCTAAGTAACAATTTTATAATCAAAGTATAATGTTCAAACCAACGCTTTATTAAAGTACAGATCTATAAAGTAATGCACACATTATAACATATTCTCACCAATTAAAAAAAATCATTTATGAGTAACACAAATAGTTTGATTGTAATACTATTAAATAAATACAAAAATAAGATATGATTAAACACTTATACTAATTAAATATTCACCACCCTATTTATTTTCCTTTAATAAACTATTGTGTGTAACACCCCTAAATATTAAAACTGATATTCGCATTTCGATACACTATTCCTTAATTACTTCAGTATGTCTCATTTTAGGAACTCAAAATTTTGTTATATTTGCAATTTTGCATAACATAAATTGTGACAGTAGTTTAAGGGATTGTATTGAGGTATTTACGTAATATACTAATTAGAATTACTTATAACTTGAAAGGTAGGTGAGGTATATACATATAAGTATATATGTATACATTTTGGGCAACCAACCTTTTTACTTTTGGGCAGCCAACTTTTCTTTCAGCTATATCTATTAAGTGATAAACATCACTTTTATAACATATATTTTCACACCTCCTCTATAAGAAATCATGTTCCTTAACTCTAAGAAGCCTGGAGAACTTTCTCTAGCCATATTACTCACAAAATCAAAACAAAACCTACCTGTTGGAAGTCGAAATTTGTTTTTGAGGTGCGTAGTGTTTAGTACTTTTATAATATTTTATCAGTGAATAAATATGATTTGGAAAGCTAATGCATATACCTACAACACTTTTGTGTATGTAAAAATCTAATTTTGTTGTTATCGATTCGAAATATGTGACGTAATATATGATTGGTTCTGTCCAAATTTCTGATTTAGAAATCTTGTATGTTGAACTGTTAGTGTTTTCATTATATATTTTTGTAAAAAACATATTTTGCAATGATTCTTTATCATTCGAAACTTAAGAGATATAACTACATCTTTCATGAAGGATATAAAGTCCAATTTTTTCATTTTCCTCTTCAAAACTAAGTTGCGACTTGATGTACCAGGCTGGCCAGTTTCACTGTTTTGGGAGCATAGTTGTATTTGTACATTCTAGGCTTACTTGTAATGATGATCCTGTTTTACACCAATATTATTGAGCTAATATAAGTTATTTAATTGTATTTTTAAGTATATATATACTTGTGTACAAGTTGAGGACCTTGATAAGTTGGTCGGTCTATGGTTTGAACTCTTGAAGTTTTGTTGAACTGTATCTATGCTAAAGCCCAAGGTTTGTGTATAATATAAACTTGTACTTGTACTCCTGTTATCTGCTTGTATATTTGAAGGGTTATCTCGATACGTTGGTTACTTCTTGTCACGTTGTGTTGTCATATTTGTATTCTCTGTGACTTTCAAGACACTTATGTAACTTTCCCACTTGTACAGATTGCTTGATCGCCTGACATTCTTGTTGGGACTTTGTCCTTCTTGTGGATTTGATTTTTTCACTATTGGCATGCCTATTGATTCGGATCATTGGCCATCTTGACTCTGGATTTGTGGTTCGTCTTAAGTATGGAAGTTGTCCATTTTATGTATGAACTAGGAAGCCATTTTTAACATGGTTCTCGATTCTCTTGATTATTGGACTTTGACCCTTCTTGATACAGGGCTTTGGTCCTTCTTGATACTTGATTATGTTGGGTGTGACGGCATGATGTATATATTGGCGAGCCTTGGTATTGGATCGCTTGGGAAATGGTGCTATGAGCGTTCTTGACACTTGGATCTTTAAATATAGAACTTGATACCCTAGATATATTGTTTACTTGATTTATTTATTATGTTTCAATTGTGCTGCCCATGACTTTTGAAAGGTAACTTGGGGAATCTAGCAGCTCCACACATATAGTTTTCACACCACTAAGCTTTACGCATAGCGATAGTTGTTTCTATCGTAGGGAACGTTCGAGGGGATACTTGAAGTTGGCCATTAGAGACAGAGTTTTGAGAGCTTTATGGAAGATCACACTTGCATATAGGCATCTATAGTTTGCATAAATCTTGGGACTTGTACATGATTAATATGTTGTACATTTACATGAAATTTTGAAGGCTAATTTGATCATGTCACCATGCGTTGTAAAATAAGTATGACTACATGTTTTACTGTTTTGGGGTGTGTAAACCCAAGTCTTGTAATGTATTAAATTTACAGTTTATTTTGAAGGCCTCTATGAAGCATGAACCAATCAAACTTCGGTACCCCGAAGTTGGTAATGATTTATAACGTGTCTGGTAGTAGTATAGATAATACATGCAAATCTCTTAGAGTATTTTTTAAAAATTATTTTGAAAGTTTCTTCCGCCATAAATTGGGACTCTTGTCTTGTTTAAATTTGAGATCAACTAAATTTCTAAATGACAAACCTTTATACCTTTCACTTGTTATTTTGGACTAAATTTCTCTAATTGAATTATAACTTATATTTCTTAGATTAATCCCTTTCAAATGTGCAAGTACTATATTAGTTTTCCTGTTAAGTAGTAGCATCCTTCCGAGAGGGTTGCTACATTGTGAGCTCCAATACATATCCTTAAAGATTATTTACTACTAGAAAACAAGTTTTTGAAACTCTTTAGAAATTCTCAGTAAAAAAATAAAAATTAACATGTATCTCACATAATAATGAGTTGGATATGAATAATATAAAAATGCTTAACCAGCAATAACATACTGCTCGCCCTAAACATATCATTCTTCTTCTCTTTTTTTTTTTTTTTTAATATCACACTGTTATTATAATTAATCTAAATTGCTAAAGAATATTTGCAACCCCATGTATGTCATTCTTGTTTCTATTTACAAATTACAATCACAAGCACGAAAAAAGTAAAATTAAACAACGAATAAATAAATAAGTGAATTCAACGTCAGATTTAAAAAGGAAACTCAATACACTATTTTAACATGGAATTAATATGTAAAGGACGAAGTAATAGTAATAGCAACCACAAATTCATCTTAAATGAATGACCAAACAAACTTTATTTGGATAAAAAAATATAAAAAGAAATATAGTAACAAGGGAAACGAACCTTCAAAGCTATCTTTTAGATACCCAAACTAGCAGTTGTAAACAAGATCTCAATCCCGACTTCCTGCTCAATTGGTTTTTCTCTTCTATGGTTCGCTGATTTTTTTTTTCTCTTCTATGGTGCGCTGATTTGTTTTTTCTCTCCCTGCATTTTTTGTATGATTTTTTTCTCTCTGTGTACGTGTGTTTTTTATATCAATTTTGGTGCTAGTTTGATGCTAATTAAAGAAAACAGGAGGGAGTGGGGAATGAGATGTAGATGTGGTTGAAGATTTTAAGGGTATCTGGTTGAGAGTTTTTAGGATAAAAAAGAGAAAAGAAAAGAAATAAAAAAATATAAAATAAAAAGAAAGAAAAACGTGTGGGATGGGGAAAATCGTGCAAAATAATGGGTGAGGGAAAAAAGTTATTTGGTGGACGATTTCTAGGAGGAATAAGTTATAAGAGTTTTAGGGTAATTAGCATATAGGGTGAGGTAATTTGAAATTTTTAGGACTCTTTTTCACTTCTTTTTCATAATATATACTATTTTTTTATACTAGGTAAACGTTGAATATTAATTAAAATAAAAATACATCTAATAAATACATTAAATTCACAAGCTTATGTAATAAAATTTTAGTATAAACAAACCACATAATTTGTTGTCATTTCCAGAGCCTTTTAAAAAATAAATAAATAAATAAACCTACTAAGATAATTATATTCAAGTATAAAAATAGTGTAAAATCTTAAGTTCTATAAAAAATCACGCGTCTACACAATTTAAGCATTTAGATGGCCCCGTTAGAGGCCTTTTATGGTAGGCATTATCACTCTCCAGTTAATTGGTTTGAGTCCACAGAGCCTAGACTTCATGGCTCAGACTTCATTCAAAAGGCTTTGGACCTAGTGAGGGTGATTAAGGACAGGCTCCAGACTACTCAGAGTAGGCACAGGATTTATGTTGATCATAGGCGGCAGCCTTTGAGGTTTTTAGTTGGTGATAAAGTTTTCCTTCGTGTGACACCCATGAAGGGAGTGGTGAGGTTTGGTAGGCGAGATAAGCTTAGCCCCAGGAATATTGGCCCTTTTGAGATCTTCTGAACAGTTGGTGAGGTGGCATATGAGTTGGCTCTACCTATAGTATTCTCAGCTACACAATCGGTTTTCTATGTTTCGATGTTGCACTTATATGTTCCTTATGAGTTTCATGTGCTCCCGTATGATGCAATAGAGTTGGATGATTGTGTAACCTTCGTGAGGAGCCAGTTGCCATTCTAGTCAAAGATGTGCGGCGGTTGTGTTCGAGAGTCATTCCCATGGTTAAGGTCCATTGAAGAAATCGTCCAGCTGAGGAGGCTAACTGGGAGATCAAGCATGATATGTGAGAATAATTTCCTGGCTTGTTTGAGCCTTCTGGTACTTCTTGACTCTTACTTTCATGGGCAAAAATTCTTTTTTGTAGTAGATGTTGTAAACTTATAATAACCCTCTAAGTCATTTATGTGTTTATGCCTCATGTTCATCGTTTATAGAATTCATAAAGTGGCCTCTAGGACTGATAATTCGGTCACTTGGTCGGCCGTTTGGTTTTTATGCAAGTTTTAGTGTTTATGAGCTTTTGAACATTGAACAATCAGTTCTTATCAAAAGTTTAAGAAGATGACCTTAGAATCCAATTCTCACGCTTCTATCAGAAGAGTAATTTAAGGCTTGCAGCATGGTTGGCATAACTCTCGAGGCTTTCAGTGCAAGTTTGTGCGATTAGGCATTTTAACTTGCAAGTTAAGGCCTAAGTTGACTTTAGTCAACATTCTGAGTATACGAGCTCGAATGAGAATTTAGTGTGTACAGTTAGCTCCAGAGTATTGAGTTTGGTCTAGAGTGACCCTTTATTCGTATCTCAAAGCTTTTGGGCTAGTTGCAAGCCCTCTTATGGATTTTGGCTTAAAACATAGTTTGGGGGTGGGACCCACTTTTTGACTTCTCCATTCATTCTGGAATATCAAATTTGGTAGGGTTGCATATATCGTTTGCATGCACGGTGTTCCGAACAAATTTGTAACACCCCGTCACAGATTTTCAACTAGCCAAATACTAGCTAATATGCATCAGTAGGTGGAGGACAAAATGACCTTCACATTCGCAGAGGTCAGGCAGCGTGGTGGCTGCATTCGTGGGGTCCCTTCTGCGATCGCAGCGTCACTGTTCTCTCTTGGCCACGAGCGTGGGTCCCTCACCATATTCGCGAGGTCCGCGTTCGTTATGGACCCTCCGCATTCGCAAAGGTCAGTGCTGGTCTATCTTTAATTATAAAGGCAGACGTGATCAACTTTGATTGTAATTGTTCAGATAGTTATATCTTGATCGTTTTAAGTGTGATTTGGGTGATTCAAAGTCCACGCGTTGAGGACTGTCGAGGCTACGTTGGGAGTGAATTGAAAGTTTGTGGAAGCCTCCGTTCAAGGTGAGTTACATCCAAAGTTTTTGTCCTAGTCCCTTAGTTGAGCTTAAATGGATGGTTTTTGCATGTTCGTTGTTTTCTAGGTTTTGAACCCTGAATTGTGTTCCATTTTGGAACAAATGTTCGGGGCATTGACTAGGACCTCTTGATGGAGTCAATTTCAGAAATTCTGACGCAAGTCCCACAATTCCCATTTGACTCCGAAATTGGCATGTTTCTAATTTGTGTGTTTTTGATGTCTAAAGAACCGTACTGATCTTGTGATTTTATTTTTGTAAGTGTGGTAGCGTTCGGAGGCAGTTTAGAAAGAAAAAGTTTTGGCCTTGTCATTTGGAGTACGCGTGATCGACCTACAAGTAGGTTACAATGTCCTTTCTATTTATATTAAGCTTAAATGCATAAATGCAATTTTATTAATTAAACAGACCTAACCCAAGGCTTTCACCCCTCGTGGCGGTCAGGGGTTGTGCCTAACACCCCCAATCCCTAACATTAATATAAAAATGAACAACAGTACAAGGAGGGGGACATAAACCTTACCTCCTAGCCTATGGCTCGTACATAACTTTGTCCTCCTACTAAGGCTGACCCAGTTATACCAAATACTATGAAATTGAAACCTAGAACTATGTACTTAAGAGAGGACTCCTCTCAATACAAAAATTCTAGAAAACATAAATAAGGGAGACTCTCCCTTTACAAAGTAAGAAGAGAAAAACAACTAGACCTATTCAAAAGAGCTATAACAAACAAGAAGAGCCCATCTGAAAAGGAAAGTAGAAATAGAAGTATAGAGAGGTCTATACTGGTCGGTCAAACATCAAAATCTTCAAGGTGGTTGCTTAATCCCTTTCATCTTCTTTCTTCTGTAATTTTCAATGCCCATTTTCTACAACAGATAACTACCCTTAGCTGGACAAGGTAGTTGTAAATGAGTGTAGTAATGGTGGATTATATCTGACTTGTGACTTCTTTTGCAGAAGAAATCCGATGTGCAGTTAGCTTCTCTAAAGGTGTGAATGCATTTAAAATACTCCAGTTGACTGTGAGATTAAGAAGGTCCTTGAGATGCTGCTGAATTTTCCAAGGAGGTTTGATGTTGTTGTTAATCCATTTGGTGAGAAGTTTTGAGTCAACTACAAAAATGATCCTTTCATAACCATGTTGCACAAACCAATAAATACCATGTGTTGTTGCTTGAGTCTCTGCTTGGTAATTGGTGCTTATTCCCAAAGGTACAGTGAAAGCATAAACCATGTTCCCATTACTATCCCTTAAGATACGTTCTCCCCCAATCTTTCTCGGATTATTCAGGGCACTCCCATCAGTGTTCAGTTTGTGAATGTTGTTAGGGGGTCTGTTCCACTTGATGATTCTGATTTTAGTCTCATGTTGGGCGTCTCAATCATATGAATCAACTACACCCAATTATTAGGCCAGTGAATATAAGGCAAAACCAGTTATGACAATATGGTTTAAGTCTTTAAGGATCATAAACTTTACTCTGGCTATGTTGGATTGTTTGCCTCCATATTTAGCTGAGCACCTATTTTTTTATAAGTTCCAACAAATAAAAATGGGAAGTGATTGGATGAGGAGTTTATGTACATCATTCTTGGGCTTCATTCCCCACCAATTCATAAGATGATTTCTCAAAGGAACATGAGCATGGGTAAGACCTAGCAGGCTGGAGAAAGATCTGCAAACGTAATTGGCAAAATTACCATTGAGAAAAATGTGATCAATATTGTCCAGCCCAGGTCTGATGCAACAGGAATAGCTAGCAGGGCCAATTCCAAAAGTGCTAATATTCTCATTGATAATGGGCTATCTCAAAGCCCTCCAAACCATAAAAAAAACCTTGAAAGGGACCTGTTTGTGCCAAATGAAATTGTTGATGATGTTCTTGTCTTGTTTTTGTCTGATAAGTTCCCAGGCAGATGAACAAGAAAAAATCTCATTGTTATTGAGTTTCCTAATGGCCTCATCTGGAATCTCTTATTGGTAAATAATTCTAGTGCTCAAAACTTTAGGAACTAATACTGGAGGAACCCATTGTCTTACCATAGCCTCATTACAGTTGCCCTTCACCAAGAACTGAGATATAGTAGTGGTGTTGAGACTAGTAATTGAATCACAATGATGGGCTAGATGACCATCACCTAACAAGTTGTCCCACCAGAAAAGTCTATTTCCAGAGTTGATTTACCCGGTATTGTCAGCTTCCATTTGGGCCTTGTTTTCCATCATATATTTTGCAACCAAAACACTGCCCAATATCCCATTTTTTTTGCCACTGGGTTAGCTCTTTGGCAGTATTTAGCAACCTCACAAAGAATTTTTTGTTCTAAAAGCCACCATTGTTTGAATTGCAAAGAGATACAAATATCATTAACGTGTCTAACCCCAATGACTCCTTCTTCAGTTGGTAAGTCAAGAGTTACCCAAGAAGCCCAATGATTTTTTTTCTTCTCATTTTCATACCCCAAAAGAAATCAGCAATCACTCTTTTTATGTACTTGAGAGTAGTTTTGAGAGGAAATATAGTTGCCATTGTATGAATTGGGATAAAATGAAGTACATGCTTCACCAGAGTTACTTTACCACCAAAGCTATGAATTCTTGAGTGCCACCCACTGATCTTCTTTAACACTTTTGCCACCAGGTCTGAATAGTAAATAACTGGTTGACCTCCAATGTATAGAGGACATCCAAGTTATGTAATAGGTTTAGCCTTCTGAGTAAAAAAACTAATTTCCACAATCAAATCAATGATATCTGAAGGATTATTAGTTGGAGCCATAAAGTGACTTTTAAACGGATCTGAGACACCTTCATAAGTAGATAAGGTTTTCATGATTAATTGTAAATAATTTCTTGTTCCAAATGTGAAAATGATTACATCATCAGCAAAGCAAATATGATTAATCTTAGGGCCCCTAATTTCCATGTTAAATGATCTGTAGCTTTGAGCTTGATAGAGAAGGTTCAACAACCTGGAAAAAACCTCAGCACCCAATATAAACAATGCATGAGACAAAGGATCCCCTTGTTTGAGACCTCTAGTGTAGTGGAAAAATTAATGCCTAGTACCATTTACAATAACTGAGTACTAGTTGTTACTCATAATCCTCCAAACCATATCAATGATCTGCTTTCCAAATCCCATAGTTCTCAACACTATGCAAGTGAAAGACTAAGGCACTTTCTCATAAGCATTATACGTATCAAACTTGATTACCACATTGTCCCCTTCATTAGGTTTCTTGATGCCATAAGTAATTTCGTTAGCCAACATAATATTCTTAGCAATACTCCTCCCTTTCACAAATCTAGACTAATTTTGAGATATGAGGTTAGGTAATATAGGAGCCAATCTGAGGCAAAAGATCTTGGAGATGATCTTGCTGGTAAAGTTACTTAAACTGATAGGCCTAAATTCATTGAGCTTATTGGGGTATTCAATTTAGGCAGAAATACTAGACAAGCTTGAGACATGACTTTAGGCATGATTTAGCCACTGAAGAAGGCCTAAACTGCAGTGAGTATATCTTCTTTAACAATTTTCCAACAAACCTGATAGAATTTTCCCCCAAAGCGATCAGGTCCAGAAGTTGAATCATGGACTGCACCACATATTGCACCTCTTTCATTGTAGGTGACTCTTATAAAACTTTATTTTGCTCAGGTGTGACCATCCTTGGAATGCATTGTAGTATGTCTTCTACAGTCCTATGATCCCACCTTGAGAAAATTTTCTGGAAATAGTTACATGCTGCCTTAGCTATACTCTCATCTCCTTGAACTCATTCCTCTTCTTCAGTGCATATTTTGTGAATAAAAAGCTTTGTCCTCCTTCCTCTCATAACACTACAGAAGTATTTAGAGTTGGTGTCCCCTTCTTTAAACCAATGGAGTTGTGTTTTTTGTTGGAGCATAAAGTCTTCTAGTTTGAGATACTTGATGTATTTTGCATTAGCGGGATGTAACTTTGATCTATTCCTCATAGTTCTCCAAAACAATATTCTCTTCAACAATTTTGACCTTCTCCTCATACTCCTTAACTATGTTGAATATGTCTCCATATTCTTCTTGACCAGTTGCTCAGAATAGAGGCAAGCCTCTTCATTTTGCAATGTAACCTATACATGGGGTTACCAGTAGCTTCCCTTTCCTAGTACTCCTTGACAATATTCATAAACTTTTCATTTTTTGTCCGGCAGTGAAAGAATTTAAAATACCGGCAACTCTGTTCTTGTCTCATAGTAATTTTCGTAAGCAAAGGGCTATGATCAGAACCCACAACTGGCAGATGAGTAATTGTTGTGTGAGGTTCGTCTTCTAAGCATTTGTCATTAGTCATAACTTTGTCCATCCTCTTCCATATTTTATCCTCCTCAGCTCATTGATTGCACCAGGTAAATAATGATCATTATACCCTAAATCCACCAAACCACATACTTTTATATTACTGAGAAACTTAAAACTTTTTTTCATATTTCAAGGAATACCACCTTGTTTTTCTTCTATGGATGTCATCACATTGAAATCACCAATAGTACACCAAGGGGTGTTATTGGTAGAAAATTGCAGAAGTTTATCCCAGAGTGGCCTCATGAGATGGTCTTTGCATTTGGCATAAATAAAAGATATCATAAACTTGCCCTTAACCTCGATATGTTCTAAAGAACAGGTGATATGTTGGTCTTCAACTTCAATAATATGGCAATCCATATCTTCATTCCAAAATATCCAAATCTTACCTTTTTTATTGAAGAAGGCCTTATCCATATTGAGTTGAATTTTGTACTTGTTGATTTGAGTATTCTCAACAAATGGTTCAAGAATTGCAATCATAGAAAGATTGTGCATTTTCTTGAGTGTTTGGATTCTTTCCAATGAACCGTGGGTGTTGATACTTCTAGCATTCCAAAAAAGTTTTTAATCATTAAAAACCTCTACTTATGGATCGTGTATGGGGTTTGCTGGAGGTAGTAGATGTACTGGTGTAGGCCTGTTTGAAATTATATTGCATAAATTGTCTACCACTAGGAGATTGTCTTGGCTGAGCAGTGACATCATAAATTTCCTCTTGGATTTCATTATGAAGAGTAGATCCAAAAGCCATAATAAGATGGACAGTTGATTCTTCTTTTGCATCATCTTGCTCATCCAGGAATTGTGTATCTTGGTCATAATCATCCTCTGAATTAAGGACCTCATATTCATCATTCTCCTTAATATTAACCATGTTAATACTTATTTCCTTATATTTCACCTTGTGAGGTTTTTGTTGTTGCATTATTTCCATGTTGAATTCGTTCCATTAATTGTTTTTTTGTTGTTTTCTTTTAATTGCATCTCTTTTCTTATTACTCATTCTATCCCTTGATTTGTTATTAGGAGGTTTCATTTGAGAGTCATTACCATCCAGTTGGTTTTGAACACTTGAAGTCCTTTGATCATCTTTTTCTTCTGTTGTATGCATAAGAGAATTTATATCTTGCCTAGGGTCTGAATTATCTCTTCGCAATTGTTTCCTCTAAATTACTAAACGGCTGAGTGCCCCGTAATCATATTTGGAGTGCCTGGAGAATTCTGCACCAGACTAGTCTCATCAATTTTATCGTGAGAAGTATCTTGAACCTTCAATTCTTTCTAGTTCCTTCTTTTTCTTTCTAAATGGCCTAATTACTTTGATTATGAGTAGTGGTAGTAGGGGCTCTGAGGTTACAACTAGGGTCACTATTTGTATTCTCATGCATATCATGAGTCAATTGCCCCCTTTTGGACACCCATTCCTTCAAGTTAGTGTGTTTCTCCTGCACTACCCCATCCGTCCCTCCTTCAACTTCATCAGTCATAGCCAATAGTAAATTTTCATGGGGGCGTTTGGGGATTGGGAGCATTGAGTCAATACATATGGTCTTGGAAGCTTGCTTGTATTCCTCCCTTACACTGAGGATTTCTGCATTTTGCACAGTGGGGGATGTTTGGGATTTAGTGAGGGGTAAAACCTTACAAGACTTGTTTCCATTTTGCTGCTCATATGCTGGATTGTATTCTATAATTTGGTCTAGTTCCTCTTCTTGGGAGTTGGCTTGAACCTGCACCGTCGTATCAATATAAGTATTATGAGTAGTGATTGTATTTTTACCTACCTTACTATGATTGTGTGGATGTTGTTTTGTGTCTTACTTCTCTTGAGATGAATCAAGTCTATCATCATTGTTATGATTGGTTTTGTTGTTCTTCCTCTTTTGAGTTTGCCATTGATCTCCTTGTATGTTGCTTGTCGTTACTGTGCGGGGTTGTTGACTTATGTTACCATTAGTGCTGGCTGGTTCCTTGTTGTTCTTTATAGCTTGATCCCTATATTCCTTCTTTTTCTTGATCAATTTTGTTTTTACTTCTTTTTTCATTCTCAAGCTCTTTCCTTCTTTTATAATCCTCATCCTTTTTTTTGATGGTACAAACATGTATTTGGTATCCTTGGTGCTTGCAATAAATGCAGAAATTTGGAACACTCTCATATTGTATAGCCTGCCATTTTCCCATGTTGAGATCCTCTTCATCAATTCCCATCCAAACATGGGGATGCCTTCCCTTAGCTAGTCCAATCTGAACCTTTAACTTAGCTACACTGCCCCTAGTCTTTTGGATAGAGGTTGTATCAAGATACAACACTTTCCCAATAGGTTTCAAAAGAGCAGTGACAAACTATTGGTGTTTCTTCCTCAGGTCTGAAGGTTGGATTCCAAGTTTGGATTTTCATCAATTGACCTTCAATGGTAATCTTCTATTTAGTCCACACTGTGATATAATCTAACTCATTTTCTAAGTCAATATACACATGTCTTGCATTAAAGCGAGCTACCTTCAGACCTCTAGACAATTAAGTTTGAAGGATGAAATTTTTCATGATCAACTCTATCCTAGGCATTGTATTAGTGAACTTTCCAATTAGAGTATATTTTACATCTAGAAGCTAGCTTAATCATAAAGTCATCTGTTTTGAATATAACAACATGTAAACCTTGCTTGGTAGAGCTAGTAGGAGGAGTGAGGTTTATAGGCGTGTCATTTTCGGCTTGGTTTTGTCTAAGTTTGGCTGCAAAGGATTGGATGACAGTGTACAGAGCTGGTTCAGGTGTAACGTCATTTTTGGGGTTATTTTGCTGGTATTGGGGGTTTTGAATGGATTGATCATTGACTACCACAACATTTTGTGTGCTTGTTTTGTTACTGCTGGAGGATGAACCTGTTTATCAAAATGGTTGGATACTCGGGGGAAATTACCCTTAGGAACAAAGTTATTCCTGTCATTGGTTTGTTGATTATTGAGGTTATGTTCCTACTATTTTCCTTTTTCTCTATGATCAATGAAGGTACCCATTTCCTTGGTGTTTTGAGTTTTGTCCTGTGCCAAGTGAACTACAACATTTCTATTTTGCTCATTTGCATTAATTTGCAAATGAGCTTCATTAGTGATAAAAATTTGATCAAAATTGGAACTAGGGAGCTTACCTGCCTGTGGAATATCCTTTTGCTACTTTGTCTTCTCTTATTCCTTCCTCATGATGTGTTGATCTTCCTGAGTTGTTTGTTGCACTATATCCTCTTCCCTTTCATCCTTTTCTTGACCCTTCGATTTGTCCTGATGAATTTGTGTTGGAGTTGGCAACGTAACAGTTGGATTCATCCCAAAAGAGAACTTTGATATGCTTGGGCTCTCCACTTAATGCATAGCGTGTTGTTCTTCTAGTTGGGCTTGCATCCTACTCATACTATGCCCATTTTGTATCATTTCGTTTCTCTATTGCTTGTTATTTAGATGATTTGTGTCTTCTTGTGAGTGTATATTTCTTGTTGGTAATATAGATTCACCTCCCTCCTCAATGCCAGTTTGGAAAAAAGCTTGTTCCTTATTATGTTTCACCAAAGCTCCGGTGACTTCGTCTGGGTTTTCTTCATCGTTAATTCCTTTATCTTAATTGCTGGATATAGCTGTGAGATGCTCATCTAGACGAGGAGAAGAACCCCCAGAGGTTAAATGATGCACATATTGCATCAAGGCCATTTACTAGAAGCCAAGCTCAATACATTCAAAGGATGCTAAGGTTATTCATGAAGATGGAGGTGTTCCCAGATGGTATTAATGACAAGCAAGGGCTTTCACACCTTGAAGATTGCAGGTTAAGTTACTTTTGGCGAGCAGGACCCACTTGGTGCATCGCCCAAGGGCTTAGGCAATGGCCCTAGCTTACCTAATGTTATAGAATGTGGCTAGGTTGAAGACCACATAGAGAAACTCGCCGACCAGGTCGGCGCATCGCCCAAGTCACTAGGAGAGCCCGACTTGGCTCGCCCTTTGGCACTTCGGGTCAGTTTTGGGCCCTTTTATCCTAAAACTATAAATAGCTAGTTTGGGCTTATTTTAGACTTAGATTATTTTGAATGTTGAAAACTGAAAACTCATGTCTGAGTGTTGAAAACTTGGTTAAGCTTTTGTTGCCTTTTGTTAGAAACGTTGATTGCTCGGGATATTGATTCCCTTGAGGTCATCGTAAGAGTTAGGTGCTTATTGTAGGATTAACGGATCGAGGTCATTGGGTTTAATATACCATTTGGTTGCTTTTTGTTTCCTTTTTTGTGTCTATCTATCTATCTATCTATCTTTAATTTCCATCTTTGATTTCCGCATTTTAGTGTGATTCCCTTATAGGAATTACATCATTTGGTATTAGAGCTTGAATTAGATCCGTTCCTACGATTCTAGTCTTGGGTTTGTTACAAAAAACAATCTGTTCAAACTTGTTTTTGAGAAATTGTTGAAATGGGTCTTGTCGATTTGAGTCTTGTTTGAGTTTGTAAGGTTGGAATAGTGATCTCCATCCCTATTTGAGTCTAGGGTTGAGATTGGAAGGAGTTTGGTGCCTTGTTGAAGATTTCACCATTCAAGACTTGAAGAAGCTTGAAGAAGATGAAAATGGGTTTTGAAATCTGAAGGTTTTGGTTGGAAATTGAGGGTTAAAGAGTATTGGGTGTTGTTCCCCATATCCAGGATAGCCTATACCTCAATTTTCATGAAATTCCGAGACAAAAATTTAAAGGGTTTAATTTAGGGTTCATCTTGTTCTTGAAGTTCTTGAAGAACGTTCATATCTTCAAGGAAGGGAATATTTGAAAAGGAAGAGTTTGATTCAAAAGGGAAGAAAGAGAAAGTGTAAAGGTGTTTGTAAAATGAAATTTACCAAAAGGGGTAAGTACTAAAGGACAAGTGCAAGGGGGACCACATGAGTTTAAATTTTGGAACTTTGAAGGAGCAGCAGAGGTCCATTAGGCGAGCTAAAGCGGTGCTCGCCTAACCCACTTGGCGCCTCGCCCTTTGGGTAGGTTGGTCGCTGAAATGGCTGCCAATTTGGGGGAGCTACTGGAATTTTCGGCGAGATCAACCTTGTTCACCGGGTCCAGTCGGCGCATCACCGAACTACCACCTATATCACCGAGTTTCCTTGTCCGTTTGTAGAGTTTGGCGAGCGCATCTTCAAGTTGGCCAGCTAAACTTCACATTTGCCGAAGAAATCAGGTCATTCGAAGATCGGAAACTCAAGTTACACTCTTTTCTCAGATTCTAATTCTTAGTTTCTTATCTTTTGATTCTCAAACATTCTCAAGAATCCTAAATTGATTTTCAAGTCGTAAATACTCTTCTTGTTGACTATTGGTTCTTGAATTCACTTCTTTGTTTGTGCCTTTTCTTTTTGTATGGTTCTTTCGTTTTACTTTATAGTTAATTTTGTATTCAAGTTTGTTTGTTTTCAATTGAGTCATCTGTTCTTCTTAAAACAAGAATCCACTCTGACCAAGAATAGAAACTGATACCTTGTGATCGAACGAGTACAACAACTGTCAACATTAGCCGCGCCAATTTAGAGGCAATCAAAGGTGTGTAAACACGAGTGATTGTGAGTTCTTTTACTAACGCTTACGTTGTTTACTATTTTTGTGAGTTGTCTTATTGCTAGGTACAATGGAAATAGGGAATGAAACTCAAGTACCTACGAGAGGTATTACCTTGGAAACTTTATTGGAAGCATATATTGAACAATGTGAGAGGTGATATCTCAAAGATAAATGGTAGGCTTTCCAATGTGGAAGGTCAAGTCAACTCCAATGACTCCACATCATAAGCTACTATTCGTGCTTCTACAAGTGGGCACAATCACGCTAATTCTCCTACTCTCACACCCGGAACCCTCCACCAACCTTTACACCCAACCTTCAATCAGTTGGGTTCAAATAGCCAAAGTACCGATCGACTATTCCATTTACCGTTTAGTCAAGAAGCTCCACCAAGTAAAAGCCATCCTTACCAAACACCACTTAACCAAAATATTCCCTACCAAAGACCGAAACCACCACCAAATCCTGTGAATGAGGTGAGGAATGATGAAGATCAAGGAAGATATGAAGGTGAAGGTGAAGAAGCGCCATGGAATGAGTCACCAATGAATCGACCAAGAGGTCAAATCTTGCAAGGAAGACCAAGAGGTAGATTGGGTCCAATGCCATATGATAGGAGACAAGATGGGAACCACCCTCAAGGTGGAGAACAATGGGAAGTCAACGTCAATCAAAGAGTTTGTCAAGAAGCAAAAGAAGGACATGACAACCGCTATCAAAGAGGGCATCAATGAGGTTACTACCACAACGAGCAAAGTGGCCATGGAGGCCGAGATGTTGGCATCAACTCTATCAAAATAACTTTTCCATCATTCAAAGGGGAATGGAATCCCTATGCTTATCTAGAATGGGAGTTGTAATGTGACTGGCTGTTTCAATGTCAATGACTTGACGGAGGTCAAAAGTAGCTGCTATGCTATCGCTCAATTTGAAGGGTATGCTGTCACATGGTGGGAATACATGAAGAGGTATCACTTAGTTGTTCAAAAAGGTCATCCTCCACCATGGCCCAAATTGAAAAGATTGATGAGAGCTAACTATGTGCCGAAAAGATACCGCCAAGGGTTACTTGCCAAATTGTACAACTTGAGGCAAGGAAGTAGAAGTGTTGAAGCCTATCATGATGAATTCCAAAGCATAGTCATGAAGCTAGAATATTGAGAGATTGAATAGCATGTCGTGATTCGCTTCAAGGTAGGGTTGAACAAAGAGATTTCTTCGAAGATGACCATTCATAAGTTTACTACCTTGAATGATGTCTTTGAGGCAGCACATGAGATAGAGATGGAATTCAAGGAGGAGAAAGTGTCTAAGTATAAGAATTCATCTTCAAATTCTTGGAGCAAGAACAAAGGGGGAGCTCAAACATCGTCGGGTTGAAACAAGGGTTCGGATGCCAAGAAGACTTATGAGAAGAAGCCCTTCGAAGGAAACACTCCAAAGTACCCGCCAAGAAAAAAGGTAACAATGACCCAACCAAATATCCTAAAGGTATTCAATGTCACAAGTGTAGGGGATGGGGTAATAAATGCATGAGTGTCCCAATTGATTGACTGCTCTAATGCAAGGAGGGGAAATATATCTTAGTGTTGAGGAAGAGCTAACAGGTGATTGTGAAAAAGATCCTCAAGAAGAGAATGAGTTTGAAGATGGGGAAGATGTGGAACCAAACCTTTGTGTCAAAGAAGGAGAGAACGTCGTTCCTTTATATGTCGTGAGGCGAACAATGATTAGTAAAGCCATGGATGATCCGAGCCAAAGAGAGAATCTATTTCACTCCAAATGCTTCATCAAGAATAGTGTGTGTTCCTTAATCATTGATAGTGGGAGTTGTGAAAATGTTGCTAGTATTGCGTTAGTGGAATTCTTGAAACTTCCTACCACTAAGCATGCTACACCTTACAAACTTCCTACCACTAACCAGTCTCATTCTTCTCTCCCCAATTCTATTTCCTTTCTTTTGCAGGACTATGAGGACGTCTTCAAGGAGCCATTAACAAGATTAGATGATATTCTTGATGAATTGAATCGCTCTTGTGTGTTTTCAAAGATTGATCTTAGGAGTAGTGGTTATCATCAAATCCGGATGAACCTCGGTGATGAATGGAAAACTGCATTCAAGACCAAGTTTGGTCTATATGAATGGTTGGTGATGCCCTTTGGTCTCACTAATACTCCTAGTACCTTTATGCGTTTCATGAATCATGTGATGAAACCCTTTATAGGGAAATTTTTGGTTGTCTATTTTGATGATATCTTGATTTATAGCAAGACCATGCATGATCATGTTGATCATTTGAGATGTGTGTTTGATGTGCTTAGGAAGGAACAACTTTATTCTAATCTTGATAAATGTTCATTTTATGTTGATGAAGTTATCTTCTTGGGTTTTGTTGTGATTTCAAGAGAGGTTGAAGTTGATGAGTCTAAAATTGATGCTATTAAGAATTGGACAATTCCGAAATCCATAAGCGATGTTAGAAGCTTTCATGGGTTGGCTAGTTTTTATAGGCGATTGTCAATGATTTTAGTACCATTGCAGCCCCCTTGAAAGAGGTAATCCGAAAGGATAAACCTTTTAAGTGGGGAGAGGAACAAGCCAAAGCTTTCGAGCCTTTAAAACCCATGCTTAGTTCCGCTTCTTTGTTGCAATTACCTAATTTTGATAAAATATTTGAAGTGGAATGTGATGCTAGTAAAGTAGGCATTGGAGACGTCTTAATGCAAGACCAAAAGCCCTTTGCATATTTTAGTGAAAAGCTAAAAGGTGCTACTTTGAATTATTCCACTTTATGATCTTGAATTGTATGCCTTGATTAGGGCTTTGGGTAATTGGCAACACTACTTGTGGCCCAAGGAATTTGTCATTAAGACTGACCATGAGTCCCTAAAGCATATTCGGGTTCAAAGAAAGTTGAACAAGAGTGTCACACCCTAAACTTGAGGGGCACAACTGGCTCCTATTGCCAAAACTTAGGCCTGAGTCGACCCTGCTGAACCATTTGCTACTAGCGCATGGCAGCCACACGCAATTAAGAAAATAAACAAGTATATCTCGGCTTAAAACTAAGCCCTCGACCGGCAAGGCCCCTGTCAACTGATCTATAAAAGAAACAGCTACTCCGAGGAGATCATATAAATAAATAGCCAACTAGCACAAAAGTCTTGATTGGGCAGTTGAGGCCACCATGATATCTATACCAAAACTAAAAGCAGGTATATATCAATACAATACATCAAACTGCTCACAAGCTTTACCAAACCAACAACATAGGACAGTATGGCCATAACGTAGCTATACACCCCGCACACTAGTCTGCAAGCCTCTAAGAGTAGCAAAGATTAGTGGGACAGGGTTCCAGCCTACCCATAATGATATATACAACAAAAGGTAACAAACCTCCCAACTCTAGCAACTCCATAGGAAAGGGGCTAGCCAACTGGATAAAAGTCAATCCTTCTGCTGAGGAGGTCTACTCGGTCTTCTATCAGGATCTGCATCCATGAATGCAGCGCCTCCACGATAATGGGGTGTCAGTACAAAATAATGTATAGAGTATGAAAGGCAGTAGACTATGAGGAGGTATCCTGATATACTAGAATAATCTGATAAATAAATCAAGGATAAGTTAAGATTACTCACCTGCTCCTAAATCTAAACTTATAAAAAAAAAACAACTTAACCAAGCCCTCATAAGCTTGGCAGGTACAAACAGCACACAAGACTACCTACTTAGGCCCCCATATGCCTGGAAGGTGCCAATCAGCCTATATACCCCTAGCCCCATAGGCAGTCATATAGCCCTCTTAGGCATAAATATAGCCCCGTAGGCAGAACATAGCTCTCTTATGCAAAAACATAGTTTATAGACAACTCATAGCCCTCTTAGGAAACAACATGGCCCTGTAGGAAACACATCGCCTTCTTAGGCGTCAATATAGCCCTATAGGCAACTCATAGCCTTTTAGGCATCCATATAGCCTTGTAGGCAGAACATAGCCTTTCTAGGCATAGATCACATTCCTACAACTAACCACAATAGCCCCAAAGGCAGCATTAACAATCCAATCGCTAAAAGCGAGCAATTTTGTTATAAGCAACCTATACAAATAGCCTCTAAGTCGTGTCCAACATAGGGACGCTACTAACTGAATAGGAATCCTGACAAGGGAGGATTATATCAACTCGAGCAGCCAATAATCAACAATAATGGCTACAAGTGTAACAAGGATAACAACCCAATTACATTGCTCCTAAGCTTAAAGGAAACATGTCGTAAGTAGGGAATAGCCTTAACATACCTTTCCAATGAACACTCGAAAAATCGTAGTTCCTTCACGAAAGTTGTTCCTTATGTCCTAAGCTTCGCAAACACTATATATAGACAGTTGGTACACACCTATAAATATTTCATAATTAATCTTAAATCGGCAGATTTTCCATATTGCCCCAACTTGTCAAAATGTTCGTACAAATTCATAAAAACAACCATATAAGGGTCCCAAGATGATTACCTTAGTTAACCAAGTGTAAACGTTGAAGGAACACCAATAACTACAAATTTATATCTTCAAAAACCAGCTCCAAACACAACTAATAGAAGGGAAAAATAATTACCACGTGTAGGGATTAAGTTTCTAGCCACGGGGGCAATGTTTATGGTAGAATTCATCAATAACTAACCTTCATCACGCTAGAACTCCATAGGAACTCTCTCTTAAGCTTTCTCTCTGGTTTGGAACTGAAATGAAATGTCTTCATGGCATAAAATGTTAAATAATCCGACATACCATATTTTTGACCCGACCCCGGATTCATCCCGGATTCTGCCCTGGCAGTCCCTAGTAAAACTCTCATAACTTCTTACTGTGATGTCGAATTGATACGGGCTTTTGTGCATTGCAAAATAGACTCGTAGGCCTTCAATTTAATGGGTGATAGGATTTCTAACTCTTCATATATTGGGAGAAAACATCCAAGACATTTGACCCAAATTTTAGAGAAATCTTTAAAAAGGAACTTACTATAACTTTCGCCAACTTTTATTTTGCCACTTACTTAACTTTAAAACTTGAGATACAACCCTTGAACACTTAAAATATGACATACCACATCATTTTTAATTTATTACTCACCCTCCTTGCCTTTCCACGAAGATACGAGTTAATTTAGACGTTTTGAAAAGTCGGGGTATTACAAAGAGGCACGCAAATGGATTGAATTCCTTGTAACTTTCCCTTATGTAATCCAATACAAAAAGGGAAAGGAAAATGTGGTGGCCGATGCCTTGTCTAGAAAACATGTGTTGATAAATACTTTATCTTCCAAATTGATTGGTTTTGAATGCTTGAAGGCATTGTATCCCAAGGATCCCGTATTTTCTCAAATCTTCAAAGATTGTGAGGAATGGGAGTGGGAAATGTGGATGAGAGATAGTTCTTCTACTCCCTATTCCATGTTTGATGGTTTCTTGTTGAAAGTCTAGAGACTTTGTGTGCCCATGAGCTCTTGGAAAGAACTATATGTGAGGGAGGCACATGATGGGGGTTTAATCATTTGGTATTGATAAAACTTGGGAAATTCTTGAGGAACAATTCTATTGGCCTTAAATGCATAAAGATGTTGTTCGAATTTGTGGTCAATGTGTTGAATGTCGACGTGCTAAGTCACACCTCCTTCCCCATGGTTGATACACTCCACTCCCCACCCCTCAAAGACCTTGGCTTGATATTTCAATGGACTTCATTTTGGGTTTGCCAAGGACCGAAAGAGGTAGAGATAGCATCTTTGTTGTTGTTGATAGATTTTCAAAGATGACTCATTTCATTCCATGTTATAAATGTGATGATCCTTCCAATGTAGCATCTTTGTTTGTTGAGCATGTTGTTAAATTGCATGGAATTCCTCAAACCATTGTAAGTTATAGGGATCCAAAATTCCTTAGTCACTTTTGGAAGGAATTGTGGGGTAGACTTCGTACTAAGTTGTTTTTCTCAACTTCTTGTCACCCACAAACTGATAGCCAAACTGAAGTTGTGAATAGGACCTTGGGTTCTATGCTTCGTGCCGTAGTGCATGAAAAGTTGGCCTCTTGGGAGGAACATTTGCCTTTAGTTGAAGTTGCGTATAATCGATTTATTCATAGAACTATTGGTATTACTCCGTTTGAAGTGGTTTATGGTTTTAACCCCTTCACCCCTTTAGATCTCACTCCTCTTTCTCAGTATGTTATGTTAAGCCTAGATGGGAGTAAGTGAGCTGAAGCCATGAAAAAGCTTCATGAAAAGGTGCAGCTGCACTTAGATAAGAAGAACCAAGATGTAGCCAAAAAGGCTAACAAGGGCTGTAAGAGGATCGTGTTTGAATCGGGTGATTGGGTATGGGTACACTTTCGCAAGGAGTGATTCCCCATCCATCGCAAGATGAAGCTAATGCCGAGAGGTGACGAAACATTTCCAGTGCTTGACTGGCTCAACGACAATGCCTACAAAGTTGCCCTTTCTTCGGAATATCAAGAGCACAACACTTTCAATGTGTGCGACCTGTCACGTTTCCCAACTATTGATGATGATATTCCATCGAATTTACGGACAAATACTTTGCAAGAAGGAGAGAATGATGCAATCCGTATAATATCAAGGCCATTTACTAGAGGCCAAGCTCAAGACCTTGAAAGGATGCAAGGGTTATTAATGAAGGTGGAGGTGCTCGAGATGGTATTGATGACATGAAAGGGCTTTCACACCTTGAAGATTGCAGAGGAAGGTACTTTTGGTGAGAAGGACCCACTTGGCGCATCGCCTAACGGATTAGGCAATGGACCCAACTCGCCTAATGTTATAGAACGTGGCTAGGCTAAAGACCACACAGAGAAACTCGTCGACCAGGTCGGCGCATCACCCAAGTCACTAGGCTCGCCCAACTTGGCTCGCCCTTTGGTACTTCGGGTCACTTTTGGGCCCTTTTGTCCTAAAACTATAATTAGCTAGTTTGGGTTTATTTTAGACTTAGATTATTTAGAATGTTGAAATCTGAAAACTCATGTTTGAGTGTTGAAAACTGAAAACTCATGTTTGAGTGTTATAAACATTGGTTGCTCGGGATATCGATTCCCATGAGGTCATCGTAGGAGTTAGGTGCTTATTGTAGGATTAACGGATCGAGGTCATTGGGTTTAATATACCCTTTGGTTAGTTTTTGTTTCCTCTTTTTGTGTCTATCTATCTATCTTTAATTTCTGTCTTTGATTTCCGCATTTTAGTGTGATTCCCTTATAGGAATTACATCTTAAATACACTCGAATCTCCTCCAAAGTAGGTTTAATTTGAGGGCACATTTGAGGTGATTTCAGTGCGATTCTCGAAGCGTTCACTTCTTCAGATTTTTCAATTGGGGGTGGTAGAATTTTTTGAGTTTTTGACTATAGGTAGATCGGTTGTAGGAGAATCGATTCCTTTCTCCACAATTGCACGAATCAAAGCATTTGATCATAGGATTAATTTCGCGTGCCTAATTTAACTCTCTCTAAAATTATGACTTGGAATGCTTTATCTCTTCGCAAATTCAAGGAGTTCTAGGTGGAGTTAGATGATGATTCTTGTTGTGTTTTGTTGTTCTCTTCCAAGTGACCCTTTTGGTTTTGGTCCGGTGGTCTAACAATCTCTACCAGTGGTCTAGCAGCCATTCCATTAGACAACCAATGTTATCGTTAGATTGCTGGTAATTAGTCTTTAGGCTTTCTCACCAGTAGCCGTTAGGTTTCCTTTAGAGAAAATTCTTAGAAAGAAGTTTTAGACAGAGAAAAAATTGAGAAATTGAGGAATGGATCATAAATGTATGTTAATTAGATTAAATTGGGGGTATGTACCTGGTTATTCTTATTTCTCTTCTTAGATACTATGTTTTAGGATTGATCGGCATTGTTTCGGGTGTAGTACCATGCTAGTTGGATTTTAAGTGTGTGGTTGCTTGTTGTTGTGTATTAATTGATATTTTTTATTGAGCATGTTCGACCTTAGTTTAGGGTTAGACTAGTATTGCATTAGACATGCGGTCCTTATATATCCTTGTAGACTTGATTCTGATAGCATGAGTCTCAATTAGGGTGATCTCAAAACTTTTTCGATCTTCTGTTCTCTCCCCTTATATTTGAGGTTGCGATGGTTATTAGAGGCTCTATTCTTTCACGTATACACGTGATTGGATTGTTCCAGGCTTGCAGCATTCTGTTGATTCTTGTGGGTGGACGTCATTCCACGGTGACTTGGTAATGATATATGAGATCCTCTTCGGAGATGACACGCCCCCGGGTCACTTTTACTAGATGGGCAGCTGACGTCCCTGGGAGTGGACTAAATGGTTGGGCGGCCATGAGATATGAGATCCACTTCGGAGTCGAAAGGCCTTTGGGTAACTCTTGCTAGCTGAGTTGGGAGTGGACTGGCTAGTTGTGCGGCCTAGATTGTTTGTCACTCCTGCTAGCTGGGCTTGGAATTGACTGGATTTTATGGTTCCTTCAGGTGGGAGCCCATCTTTCACTTTGTCGCTCTCTGCCTTCATGAGTGTACCCTCTGGGCTTATGGGGTCCAATCAGGTTTACTTAGTTGTACTTAGATTTACTTTCGGTATGCTCGTGTGCTTACTTTCATATCTGTTTTAACCTTTGTTTGTGTCTAGATTCTATATTTTCTTATTACCTTTACCCTTCTTACTGTTAGAACAAAAATACTCAAGAAACTGACTTGAAGAATAAAAATATAATGCACTTATGAAATTTCAGCTATGTATTAATTTGCAGAAGATTTGAATTTATACAAGAAAAAACCTAACCATTTCCTATCTAGTAGCCACTTACAAAGTGGATGTTAAAACTAAATATGAACAAGTGCCACTAATAGCCATGAAAGGGGCCACTAATAGCCATAAAGAAGGCCTTCAGAAAGTTGAGCAACTAAAGTTGTCTAAGTCTAGCTAGAAAATAGGAAGCATTAAACTGAAATAAGTAAAAACCAGTAAAAATAATAAGCTGGATAAAATGCCAATTGTCTAACACTCTTCCTTGGCATTTTTGTGGCAAACACCAATTCCTTGCCTCAGATCTTCAAACCTTTCCTTTGGCAATAACTTAGTGAAAATGTCAGCTAGCTAGTTCTCAGATGAACAATGAACAAGCAACACTTTATTAGATTGTTGGACTTCTCTAATAAAATGAAACTTGATCTTAATGTGCTTAGTTTGACCATGAAATACTAGATTTTTTGAGATTGAAACTGCTGAACTGTTGTCACACATGATCTTGGTAGCTTATGTTTGTTCATGTCCAAAGTCCTTCAACATCTTCCTTAGCCATATAGCTTGATTCACAGCAAATACATCAGCTATGTACTCAGCTTCTGATGTTGATTGAGCTGTAATTTCTTGTTTCCTAGAGATCCAACTAAAACAACTTGTCCCCAAACAGAACACATATCCAGAGGTGCTTCTGGAATCATTAACTCCACCACCCTAATCACTATTAGAGTACCCGACCAGGTTCATACTTACTTCGGTAGATGTTGGGAAAAGAGTTCCAAACTTGCCGGTTCCTTTAATATACATTAACAATCTTTTACCCACTGTGAAATGTGTGTCTCTAGGCGAATGCATGAACCTAGAGAGCAAACTTACAACAAATAGAATGTCAGGTTTACTTGCGGTTAGATATAGAAGACTGCCACTTAAGCTTCTATACATACTATCATCCACATTTTTGGAATCCTCATCTTTGCCAAGCTTCACACCAGTAGAGATTAGAGTACTCACAAGTTTGCAATCTTGCATTTTGAACCTATTTAGAATATCTGAAATGTATTTCTCCTAGCATATGAAAATTCCATCACTGGACTGCAACACTTCCATGCCAAGGAAGTACTTCATGACTCCAAGATCAGTCATTTCAAAGATTTTCTCCATTTCATCGTCGAACCTTTGGATTAGTTCAATTTTGCTTCCTGTCAAAAGCATGTCATCCACATAAATTGAGACAATTAAGGACTCACCTGCAGAGACTTTCACATACAAAGTAGCTTCACTTAGACTTCTACTAAATCCAAGTTGGATGAGATGATTGTCCATCCTCTCATAGCATGTCCTTGAGGCTTGTTTTAGGCCATACAAGGCCTTCGTTAAGAGATAAAGTTGATCCTCTTTTCCAGGAATAGAGAAACCATCAGGTTGCTCTACATAGATCTCTTCAGCAAGCAAACAATTCAAAAATGCCGACTTGACATCAAGTTGATGAATCTGCCAGGAACTATGAGATGCAAATGCAAGAATAAGCTTTATTGTGTCATACTTTGCTACAGGAGAAAATGTTTCCTGGTAATCCACACAATATTGTTGTGCGTATACCTTCACCACCAATCTAGCATTATGTTTGCAAATTGTTCCATCAGGATTGAGTTTTGTCTTGAAAATCAACTTTACACCAATCACTTTGCAATCTGTAGGTCTGTCAACAAGCTGCCAGGTTCCGTTCATCTCGATCATGTCTATTTCATCTTTCATAGCTCTTCGCCATGCCTAAGAGTTTTGTGCTTCAACATAGCTTGTTGGTTCAGAGTTAACTAAGTTGCACCGCTTATAGACATCTTTTAAGGTTCGAGTTCCACTCACCGGTACATCATCCACTAGTTCATCTTGTGAAAGTTGAGGTTGATCTTTTGAAAATAAATCAGAATAAGAGGTCTTCTGATTTTTCCAATCCCAACCAGCTGCTTTATCAAACTTCACTTCTCGGCTGAGAATTAGTTTTTCTGATTTCAAACAGAAAATCCTGTAACCTTTGGATGAACTATAACTCATAAATATGCCCTTCTGAGCCTTGTTGTCCAGCTTATTCCTCTTTGTTTCTGGAACACGATAATAACATATACACCCAAAGATTTTGAGATGGTGTACTGATGGTTTGTTCCCACACCAAGCTTCATATGAGGTCATGTCCTGCAAGGCCTTAGTAGGCAATCTGTTCAGCAAATATACAGAGGTATTGACTGCCTCCGCCAAAAAATGATTTGGGATCTTTCTTTCGAGCAAAAGACATCTGGCCATCTCCATTACTGTCCTGTTCTTCCTTTCAGAAATACCATTTTGTTGTGGAGTGTATGGTAATGTCAATTGGCGTTCAATACCTGTGCTATTACAAAACTCCACAAACTGAGAAGAAGTATATTCTCCTCCATTGTCAGACCTTAAAGCTTTAATACTAAGATTACATTGAACTTCTACTAAAGCTTTAAATAGTTTAAAAACATCAAAGACTTCACTATTCAGTCTAATGAAATAAACCCAACACATTCTGGTGTAGTCATCAATAAATAGGAGAAAGTATTTGTTACCACTCAATGAATCTGTTTTCATTGGGCCGCAAATATCTGTATGAATGAGCTGAAGTTTCTGGTTAGCTCTTCATACTTGATTTTCTTGAAATGGCAATTTTGTTTGCTTTCCCTGTTGGCAAGTTTCACAAACTTGAGCATTAGAAAGAAATTCAGGCATATTTTCCACTAGCTCCTTCTTTTTTATCTCTGCGATGCTTCTCAGATTGAAGTGACCAAACCTTTTGTGCCATAGGTTTGTACATTTTTGTGAAGTAATAGTGTAAGCCTGCTCAGTTATTTTCTCCCAACCAACTGAAAACATTCTGTTGCTCATCTTGACATAAAATAATTCTACTCCAGAAGGATCAGAAACAACACATTCATGATTCTTAAAATGCAGAGAATAATTATTTTCAAGCATTTGTCCAACACTCAACAAATTTTGACTCATATCAGGTGTGTACAAAACATTAGGAATAGTTTTGATACCTGATATTATTGAGATAGACACTGTACCTCTGCCTTTGACTTCTACTGCCTCACTGTTTCCCACTTTTATTTAGATTTGTAAGTATTATCGAGAAATTTGAACATTTCAGCATCATTGCACAACTGATGTGTGCAACTACTATCAAGAAGCCATGAATTAGAGGATTCATTGATTGAAAAGTATGAAACTGCAAAGAGTTGCTCCTCATGTGCATCTGCAGCTTCTGCTACTTGTGCTTGCAAAGCACCAGAGACCTTTTCTCTTGATTTGCATACCTTGGATATGTGCCCCGTCTGCTTACAGTTGCCACATATATGATCGACTCTCCACCAACAGTACTTCTCCAGATGTGTAGTTCTTTTACAATGTTTGCACGGAGGGAACTTCTGCGTCACATCTCCACTATTGTTTCCTCCATCATTCTTGCCCTTATTCTTTTGGTTGACCTGTTGCTTTCCCTTACCAAATATTTGATTTTGTACAGAGAAAGCTCCTTCATAGAACTTGTCCCATCTCATAGTCCTCATTTGCTCTTGTGCTTGAAGAGCACTCATTACTTCACCTGATGAAAGTTTACCCAGGTCCTTGGATTCTTCAAGAGAGGAAATCTTATATTCAAACCTCTCAGGAAGAGTCACAAGAACTTATTCACAATTTGTTTGTCTGTAAATTTTTCACCAAGAAGTCTAATGTTATTAACAATTAAGGAGATTTGATCAGCATACATACTGATTGTTTCATCCTCCTGCATATTCAAGCACTCGAACTCTCTTTTCAGGTTCAACACTTGCATTTGACGTGTTCTATCGCTACCTTGATATTGTTCTTTCAACCTATCCCAAGCCTATTTTATTGTTTTGCAAGTCATGATTCTGTAAAACACAGAATCTACCACAGCATAATGGCATAAGCGACTTGGCTTTAGATTTCTTTGCCTTCTCTTCATTGTTGGATTTGATTTGAGCAAAGGTAGGATTTGCTGGTAGAGCAGCAAATGGTTTATCTTCCTTCACAGTTTCCCAAAGTTCATAGGCTTTCATACAAGGTTGCATCTTCACAGACCAAATTTGGTAATTTTCACCGGTGAAAGTGAATGGTGGATTTATAGGTAGGTTGTTAGATGCCATTTGTGTTGTAGGTTAAAACTTTTTGGTCTTGCAAGATCAATTAGAGGCTCTGATGCCACTGTTAGAACAAAAATCCTCAAGAAACTGACTTGAAGAATAGAAGTAGAGTGAACTTACGAAATTCTAGCTAGGTATTAATATGTAGAAGATCTGAATTTACACAAAAAAAAACCTAACCATTTCTTATCTAGTAGCCACTTACAAAGTGGATGTTAAAACTAAATAAGAACATGTGCCACTAACAACCATGAAAAGGGCCACTAACAGCCATAAAGAAAGCCACTAACTTCAAAAAGTTGAGCAACTAAAGTTGACTAAGTCTAGCTAGAAAATAGAAAGCACTAAACTGAAATAAGTAAAAACCAGCAAAAATAATAAGCTGGAAAAAATGCCAATTGTCTAAGACTTACTGAGTCGGTCTATGATGCCTATTAGGTGCCTTTGTTTTGGTATGCATACTAAATTGTGCATTTGTTTTATGATGCAAGTCTTAGTACCTGGTATAGGCGGTGATTGTTTGTGCCATGTTCAAAAATTTTTGAGATTGGAGACGTGGGTGAGCACTTGGCTTCCTAGATCATCCTGTCTTCTTCTATATATATGTTTACATAGTATTTTGCCTTATGAAACGGCTTGTTGTGGTCCACTTTTGGAACTTGTATTTTCTTATTAGACAACACTGTACTCATGAATTCCATGTTTTGGGAGGGATTCTCTTGTATATAGATATTTTCGTGCTTTCCTTTTTATTTTATTTTATTGTCTAGTGCTAATTTTGTTAGCTCTACCCTTATACTCATTACTTGTCATTCTAAGTACGGGTTGACTTACCTACCGATGGGTTATAGTAGGTTCCATCATGAGTTGAAGAATCGGATTGTGATATCCATTTCGCATAAGAAGGAAACATTTTACCCATGACGATTCTCACTTAACCTAATAACATTAGTATTTAAAATTCAAAACTATTATCAAATTGAAGCTTAAAAGATGTTTGTATTGGTTTTTAGCTAAACTTATTACTCCTTTTCCTTTGTGGAAAAAAATATTAAATGAGTGTTCTAAAAAATCTTAAATATTTGTGGGAAAATCCTTTCTTATATGTAATTTTTTTAATTTATATTTAAATATCTATTTGGCCATGGAATTTGTTCAGATTTCAAAATCTATTCTTCAAATATTTTCAAAGTTCCAACTATTTTTACAACTTCCACTCATAGAATTTCTTTTTTTCTCAAGTTAAATACATTTCCATAAAAAGCATCAAAAATCACAATTTTGAATTCAAAATGTATAGTCAATTCATAGCCTAAAGACCACTATATTGGATTTTAGCTAAACTTATTATTCATTTTCACTTTGTAGTAAACAAAATTTATTACATTACAGTTAAAAATCATATTATATATACTTGTGAAAATATCTTTTTCCCATAATCACAATCCCTAAATCCATTTTGTCACAACAACAATAACAAGAAACTTTTTTTCTTGGTAGAAGAAGAAGAGAAAAAGGTATAATTTTAGTGATTGTAGATGAATCAAAGAGGTTAATTCTTTATGTTAGTATCTTAATTAATTGACTATGTAAATTTTTAATTTTTCAATCTTGTTCGTGAGGAATAGTTTTCTAAGTTGTTAGTCCTTTTTAGTTTTAACATAACACATGAATATTTAATTTCTTGCTATTTTATTTAATTGTGTTAGTCGTTAATAGTTAAGAATCACACTTGGGTATTTACTATGTTGCTATTTATTAATTATTTTTTTGTTATAATTGTTAGTTTGAAATAACACTTGGGTATCTACTTTGTTGCTCTTTTTAATTGTCTATTTGTTCATTGCTTGCTTGATGTTTCATTAGAAAAAGGAGTAGAAAGTGAAGGATCAATTTCAATGAATATAGATGATCAAACAGGTTAGTACATTGTGTTATTAACTCTCCAATGTAGATGACCAAAAAGGTTAGTACTTTGGGTATCTAGTTTTTTCTTTTGCTACTTTTTATTGTATGTATATATTGTTGTTTTGTTTTGCTTATATAACTTTGTTTATCCTGCCAAAACTATAAGTTTAATTTGTAAGAGGAAAAGCAATTATTAATTCTTTTTTCTACTATCTTAACCAAATATCATATGTGTAGCATCATTAAATGTGCTATAAAAATGGGAGAAGAAACCCACACTAGTAATGCTTAGATTTCGTAGACTATTTCTCCGTGTTTCCAAAAGGAAAACCTAAGTATGAGTATTGTTATTAAGCTAGTATTTTTCCCTTTATTTTTTATTTAGTATCTCACAAGTTTAGTGTGAAGAATTACAAAATAAAAACATAAAGGGCACACATGTGCTACCTTTGTAATCATGATTTAATAAGGGTGACTTTCGAATCAACTTGTACATTCTGACTAATTCTATGAGATACATTAATGTAATTCATGATAGGAAGGACACATTAACTTAGAAACAACAAAGTAAAGGATAGAAGAAATACACAAGTAAAGAAATCAATTGACAATAATAGCTATAAAAATCTAAAACCTTCAATTAAAGAACCAAAACAAGCATCAATTCTATAAAGATACCTTTAAGAGGATTGTCCCATCAATATTGCCTAGCAACAATGTCTTTAGCCCTCACCACACTAATCTCTCTTATCAAAAAAATAAGGCTTAGCCTTCTTAGGCATAAAGACTTGTGTTCAATAACAGAGCCAGGAATCTAGCAATGGTTCAAATTTTAAAATTTAGTTTCTTTTTTTATAAGTAGGTGCACCAAAAACTTTAAAATCAAACCATATATAATATATAGCTTTCACACATGGAATTGTGTTCCCAAAGTATATCTAAACATTAAATGTTGTAATGTACTTTTAGGTTTTTAGGTTTTTACTGAAAATTTAATTGCACACACAAAATCACTCAGAAGAATTCAGAAAAGACAAAAGGCTAGAGACTAACAAACTTGTGATATAACCAAGCATGAAGTACACTCTTGAAGATCAAATCCTCACATGAAGCACAAGTTACTTGGCTCTTCCAACGACAAATCAAAAAAGGATTTCCTAAAAGTACAATGTGTGCAGCCAAGTGTGTTACCTAGTGGTCGATGAAATAGATTTAGAACCTAAGATCTTAGGTTCAAAACTAAGTGATTTCTTTCTATCTATTCTAGCCATGTTGGGACAGAGTTGTTAGGTACCTATTGCTGGTGAGAGGTGATAAATATCATGTGAAATTAGTCAAAGTGTGTGCACGCTGGTCCGAACACAATCACAAATATAAAAAAAAAGGTTTCAGTAATGTCAAAATACCAAATAGGCAATATCATATGGTTTCAGGAAACATAAAGTACAAGTGATCCTCTATTTAGATAAAATTACTTTCAAGGTGATACGATGACCAAGTCACACACTTCTAAGGTGTCAGTAGAGTCGAAAGGAAAGAATATCCAATTTGGGTAAAGAAAACAACCTTTTACACCATTTTAGCTCCTATCAACATAAGATGCACTCTCAACACAAGCATGAGTATCTTCAAATGTATAAAAATAGTAAAAAAAGATGCCACACAAAAATAACTTCATTCAAGGTTTCTTCACATGTATATAAATATTAAAAAAAGACGTCACACAAAAATAACTTCATTCAAGGTTTCTTAACATGAAAGATCAATATTAATTTCAAGATCACAATCAAACATATTATAAAAAATCAACTATTGGAGCATTCAAAGAAAGAAAGAAAATTTTGTGGACAAGTATCACCTTCTTTGTCAATATTGTCACGATCCAGACCATTGTGTGTGGCACTTACACTATCCTTTGCTGGGAGAATCAGTTACTAGCCCAATAATACCCATCAACCCTATAGGAAGAAGACAAATAAAGAATTAGAAAAACTGAAAAGTAGTTAAAAATAATTGAAGGATTGAGTTCTCATAAACTCAACCTATTAAAAATATATGTTGCAGAAAACAACTCCTAGAATTTGATGTCATAGTACCAAACTCTAAATAGTCAATAATGGGGAAGCTAGAAGCATAAATTTAATACTCTAAGTTTCTATGTCCAAAAATATGGACAAAAAAATGGAGAAGAATCCATGGTAGCCCAAAAGAGTAGCTCACCCATGAATTCAAACGGTCACGCATCTCTCAACTGAGGTCTCATATCAATTGCCTGAATATGACCTATACTCAACAAGAAAAGAGCAATTGCAGTATCAATACACAACCAGAGTATACTAGTAGGATCATACAGTCAAATTCCAAAATATAAATATACGTGAACAACTACAAAATAGTAAAACAGGCTAACACATACACATACCAATAGTCACAATACAATATAGATTCCCAATAATAATATCCTAAATCCACCAATGCATAAATAATGTCCACATGGTCACAAATGCACATACATTGTCCTCTCATGGAACCCACACATAATTTTTTTAGTGGATTAGTGTGGTACCTAAACCAACTAATTTTAGTGTTCGTATAAGGTGTGGTACCGGAGCCAACCATTAGTATTCCTATATTGGCATGCTACCTGATCCAACTAGCAATCAGAACATCATGGACAATCACAATCACAATGAACAATCATACTTGGATAAACAAGTAAAATAAACAGGTCCATTGCATGATATTATCAACATGATGTCATTTAATATTCCTCCCTTAGATTTTTCCAACATGTATTGCACAAATTAATCTATAAAGAAGTAGACCTGCATACATACATAACTTGGAAAATACACAACCATGATCTACCTCGAATCAAGTCTTTGAAAAACTAAAGAATTTGAGCTTTTCCTTTTTTTCTAAAGTGCTTTGTCTTGTTCTTAGTCTAAACAATAATGAAAAATACAACACTCAATCAATAATGGCCTATCAATATATAGATTATAACCAAATCATAAGCCCTAGGCTAATTCATGATCATTCTACCCAACAAGGGTGTTTCCCACTATTAATTAAAGTCAAAACCCTACCCCAAGGATAATACCTTAGATTATAAGGCTTAAGAATCAAATTAAAAGATAGGGGGAAAATGAACTTGCCTTTACCAAATAAGTTGGAGGAAAAACGGCTTGGAACTGCCCTAAATTGTCTTCCCTTCTCCCAAGAACGAAGTTGAAGAAAATAAAAGGCTTTGAAGTTTTTTGCATAGGACCCTGACTTACCCCACTATATCGGCCCGACATGCTATATTAGCATCACCATAGTGGCTCCCCTCACTATATATCTTGCACAGATGTTCCACTATAGCGGTGTAATGCCCACTCTAGTCGCGTGCATGGAATTAGAGACTCGGAAACCTACCAAAAAGTCCTTATTTTGCAACATATCTTTAACGTCAAGCTCACATCAAGGTCGATACCAAAATTTACTCATTCTAATTTGATTGTGAAAAGCCTTATGGATTCATTTATGTCTTTGCTACTAGAAAAATCCAACCAAGCCTAGACATATAACCCAACCCATTCTAGAATTTTCCTAAAAACTTATAAAACACTAAGTCTTTCTTCCTGAGCTTCTGCCTTCGAAGTGTCCCTTCTCTTCACTTCTATTTCTTCAAACCTTCGATGCTTAACTAGCTCATATAACTTAAAGAGATAAAGCTCTCGCTTTCCTGAACAATGGACTTAGCACAATCTTTACCCATTCCTATTTTCTTAATGGACTCAAGAAGCATGCTACCAAGTGGATTTTAAGCATGCTGTCAATTTTTCAGACAAATCACTCCATCTACTCTCTTCATCACATGATAACGTACTATCATTTGTTTCTCTTTTTGGTGAGGTAAATCATTTTATTAACAAGTGAGGGAACCTTGTATACAAGTTATATAAAAGAACCTACACCGCAATATGATTCTCAATAAAAGAGGTACAATCTTTTATAAAGATAGGGACCTCAAAATTACAGAAAAAGAAAACTAGAGAGAAAACTACTTTGCAATTTTAAAAACATTTTCTCCACTTCTTCATAAGCCATTCTATTTCTCTATTTCTAAATAATCACATAGTTGCTAATGTTCGTGCCTCTTTTCCCTTCTTCCTTCTTATGTGAGTCCAACTTCTCAAAGCCTTTTTAATTGTGTCTGACATTACCCATTGCATCTTAAACAAGTTAAGGGCCACCCTCCATAACCTATTAGCCAGTGTACAATGGAAAAATAGATGATAGACATGTCCACCCTCAGTCATGCACATAAAGCATCAGCTAACATAGGTAAACCTCATTTTCCTTAAATATTTTAATGTGAAGATCATGCCTCTTGCCGCCAACTACACAAAGAAACACACCTTTCTCATTTCTATAATTTCAAATGGGGTCGTGATGGAAGGAATATTCTTCTCTCACAAGAAAATTCATATAAAAAGATATAATAGTAAATAAACTGTGCTTGCTCCCCAGATAGCTCCATATGTCTAATATGTTGTTGGTCTGTTCAACCATACAAAAATTTCTCCATCTCCCAGTCCTAGAAGTTTCTTCATAATAAATCCTAGTAAATGACCCCTTCACGAGACCTTCAATTAGTTTGATTGTCATCTCTTTTTGAGTTCTCTTTGAGAGGAAGCATGATATATAATATATATATATATATATATATATATATATACACATATTAGAAAAGGCTTCCTTCAACTTGTTCTACCTACAAAACTTATGTTCCCAAGAATAATTTTGCTTCCATCTTCGACCTTAAATGAAATATGGACACTAAAGTCTTATCATACCTTCGTGATACTATGCCACCTCCATACCCGGAAGAAGATGTATACTCATGACCCCATACATATAATCTATCACCTACCCCTCCTCCAAAAAGTATTTTCCTCTACCCCAAATCTGCCTATCCACTTCCTTAAAAAAGTTTGAAATAAATAACTTTAGATCATTCACTCTCAGTCTTCCCCACTCCTTTGGTGGTGTAATTCTCTCAAGTTCACTAAATTAAACTTCCTAATTCCATCTGTTGTATCTCATAAAAAGTTTCACCAAAGTCTTTCCAAACTTTTAATACCTTTGCCCACCCCCCCCCCCCCCAANNNAAAAAAAAAAAAAAGAGGTCTAAAATATGTAGGAAAGCTAGAAAGAGTTCTACATCTTTTGTAAACCATATAGTCTCTTATTAACTCTCGCAATCATTGGATTACACAATGCTAGATCTTTACTCAAAGGTAAACCCAAATATGTAGCATGTAGAGTACCCACTTAACAAGTTAATACCTCTGCCATCTTCTCAAAATATTATCCACAACTACACCTGTGTGATCTCACATTTTCCTTAGATTAATATTAAGGCCAGATATAACATAGGAAAAAAATAAGAATGTATTAATGATCTAACTCTATGTGGGATACATTTGCATCACAAAAGACTAATATGTCATCTGCAAATGAAAAGTATGTAACTGTCACACTTTAAGGCCCTCTCATAGAAGAATCAAAGCCTTTCAATAGCCAACCTCCACTGACCCCATCAATAATCTTGCTCAAATCTTCACCAAGATATATAACATAGGAGACAAAAGATCCCCTTGTATCAAACCATTGAGCATCCAAAAGAAACCGCATGGACTTCCATTCAACAACACAAAGAATTTGGCCGTGGAAATGCAATCCATCTCCTCCACTTATCTCCAAAACCCAGATGGAATTCAAGAAATCCCAATTCACATGATCATAAGCTTTCTCAAGGTCCAACTTAAGGTTGCATTATCCGAAAATCTCCAAATCTATGCTAACATTCAACTCCCAAAAACTTTTCATTGATTACTATGCCTTTCCTCATCTCTAGGTGCCTAGGTATCCATCATAATCCTTTCCTTGTTTGAGCCTCGACCTTGACTTCTTTCTGGAGCAAACCACTTCATTTGCCACCAAAGATGCATCCATAATCTTTCTTCCCTCCACAAAACTGTTGTGAGAAGTTGACACCACTTATTCAAAACCCTTTTTAGTGGGTTATCATATTTTTGAGAACTTTGACCCAATAAAATATTCTTCTAGAATATTTTTCATCTTCAACCATCATGTATGTTATATGCTTAAAAAAAACCTATCAAAAGCTTCTTTTACTTCTCCACTTTAAAATCTTTTGATGCACCAACAATCAATTTTGTTGGTAGTATTTCATTCACAAGCAATCTTGTTCTCCACCAGGCCCTAGTTCTATTACCCTCCTCTAAAGTATGTATTAGTGGCTATACCTTCATAGGCAATATAATTTATCCATAAATTGATTTTTTTTTATGTCATGCTTTAGGACCGAGATTGTGATTTTTTTATTGATGAATTTAGATTACTAAAGGCTAATGTTTTTTTCAATTTAAAAATTTTACTCTCATTCCTTGAACTAGTGTGAGTGAAACATAACTCTGTGATAAATCTATTCAGCGTTGATTATTAAGATGACATCATTTGGTGAAGGCGAATACCCTTTCCACCCAACATCCAAACTTTCCATATGTCAATCTTGTGAAGAAAAAATAAGTATCACACAAGTTGTATGCAAGCAATTACTTTATGTTTTGTGTCACGCCCCGAGGCTACCCCACTAGACGTAACACGAGACTTAGGACCACGAGTGACCCCAAGCTAACCCTGAGTTTGGCATTTAACAAGCATACTGTAATATAACTAAGTAAACACATACTATGTGGAAGCTAAAAATGGTGGACATCTGGAAAGGGGAAAACCCAAGTAGTCCGAATATATAAAATATATAATAAAAATTTAGTGATGACTGAAACAACACTTAACAACTCGAGCTGAATCTACTACTATGTCTAAAAAGCCTCTAACTGAGTAGAGTTGGTGGGACATTCCCCCAGTTAACTCTAGCATGACTAAAAACTGAAAGAAAAGGCTGGAAAGTAAAGCATGTCTATTGTCCTCGAAGTATAAAGACTCACCACTGAAGCTCTTGAACTCGAACGGGGGAATCGAACTAAGCATGATCTGAATGTTGAGAACCTGAACCTACATCATAAAATGATGTAGTGCAAAAGTATGTGTAAGTACTTTGGATGTACTAAGCATGCGGGATATAGATATGCTAAGATGTGTGATATAAAAAGAAAAATATAATACTGGCAATATAGACTAAGCATGGCAAAAGGTTGTACTGAGGTATAACTGAAAACTGAACTAAATGCAAGGACTAAGTACTAATCATGAAGATAACATGCTGGATTGAATACTGAAGTAAATGTTAATAACATGGTCAAGGCAATAAGAATATGACTATGGGAGCTATTATAAACCGACATACACCACGTGAGCTAAACATGGAGTATAATGAATATGCCCCATCGAGAGGACTCAATATACCTTGCTATGGGTATAGAGGCATGATTGTGGCGTGATCACTAAAATTGATGCTCAACAAAGGGGGCTTCTGAACCTATGTTGGCACATAGTTCTGGGACTATAAGGGTACACTACACTCTAGTCCAACTCGGTGCTAAATCTACTCCCAATTGAATATGTGTATATCTAAAATGAAACGAAGATACTAAGTAGCTCAAAATGCTGACATGCTATCTGAAAATGCAACATAAATATACTAAAATATATGGCATTTGAGTTTTGAAGCATGATTTTCTGGTTGATCTACCTAGAAGTATAATTCATGAGTTGATAGTTGATACAAGCTAGGGTTATAAATTCCATACATGAAAATTACACTAAAAAACCACGAATCATGCTATTTAGACCATGGGAACTATAACAACTAAAATCACAATAAATCATCAAAATCAGGAACTCGTTGGTCTGAACAATTTAAGAGAAATCGAAGAGTTGACTAAATTTTAGGGACCTAGTTGGTGGAAGGAACCCACTAGTGAAATCCCACATACCTGGTGAAGAAAACTACGGAGAATTCTTTTGGATTTTGGGGCTGAACTATGAAAAACACCTCTGTTCATTCTTGGGAGTAGCTAGTGCCTCTTTTTCGGATGATTTTAGGAGAAGGAGGGTTCTAGGTTGTTTCTGACTAGATTATTAGGCTTTGTCTGAGTAAAACAACGTAGTTTAGGCATCAAACAACATAGTTTAAGTGCCTAACTCACAGGGGAAAAGACCAAAATAACCCTGACTTAAAAGTTGACAGACCTCTTTCACGGGCCCATTCACGGACCGTATGAAGCACCATGGACTAGGGTTCCGCAGACCGTCTAGTGGCATATGGTTCTTCACAGGGCCTTAGGTGGTTCTAGTTTGTTCTCACTGCCAACTGACGGCCCAAATGAAGTTCCATAGCCCGTGTAGAGTTCCACGGCCCATGTAGGGGTCTGTTGTCCTCCAAATTCTTGTTGGGTGTGAACCACAATAAGGGTGACAGATCGTGGTCCTATTCATGGCTCGTGGACCCCTCTGTGGTCCACCATTTTCCCCTTTGTTCAGTCTTAGTTGGACTTATAAAGTGTTACAATATCTCCCCCTTGGGATCATTCGTACTCGTATAAAGACTAAACAAGTTGATTCTGGAGGAAAGATCTGAAATCCCTACCAACTGAGTACGAAAAGCTGATATCTAACCAAACTGAGTTCTATTAACAGGAAAATATGCTGAAATGCAAGGATAACTAGGCGAAAATGATACGAATATTGAATTACATAACAATAAGCTGAAAGAATAGAGAGGAACTATTACCTTAAGCTCAAACTGAATCGAAAGGAAAGAGATGAGGATACTTTCTATCATGGCTTCTTCTGCTTCTGAAGTCTTCCCTCTATGGACTGGCTCCTGTATAAAACCTTTACTGAAGCGACTTCCTTATTTCTCAACCTACAAAGTCGAGAATTTCAACTGGAACCTCTTCATAGGTGAGTCTATCCTTTACATCAACAGTCACTAAAGGTACTATCGATGTCGGATCCCCCACATACTTTTTTAACAAAGAAATGTGAAAGACTTGATGAACCACTGCGTGTTTTGTTGGCAACTCTAAATCATAAGCCCCTTTATCAACCTTTCTTAGGATTCTGTAAGGGCCTACTTACCTGAGACTGAGCTTCTCTTTCTTGCCGAATCTCATCACCCCTTTCATGCGTGACACTTTTAAGAAAATTCAATCATCGATTTCAAACTCCAAGTCCCTTCTCCTTACATTTGCATAGGACTTCTGACGACTCTGAGATGTCATTAGTCTATCTCTGATGAGCCTAACTTTACCCATGTCCTCATGAACCGAATCTAGCCCAATCAATGCTACTTCACCTACTTCAAACCAACCAACTGAAGATATGCATCTACACCCATACATTGCCTCATAAGGGGTAATCTAAATACTAGAATGGATGTTGTTATTATAAGAAAACTCTATGAGAGGTATGTAATCATCCCAATTACCCTTGGAATCGATCACGCAAACCCTCAAAATGTCCTCTAAGGTTTGAATGGTACACTCTGCCTGACTATTCGTCTATGGATGAAATCTATACTGAGATTTACCTAACTACCAAGACCTTTCTGAAACAACTTCCAGAAATGAGATGTAAAGTGAGGAACCCTATTTGAGATGATAGACAAGGGAACCTCATGAAACCTGGCTATCTCGCTGATGTAAATTCAGGCGTAATCCTCCGCTGAATCTGTAGTCTTGATAGCCAAGAAGTGAGCTGACTTAGTAACTGTTCACTATCACCCAATAAAGTTATGTTGTCTACGAGTATGAGGTAAACCCGTAATGAAGTCCATGTTTATCGCCTCCCACTTCCATGTAGGAATGCTAATGGCTTGAGTCACACCTCCTAGATTCTAATGTTCTTACTATAACATGTAGACAGTTAGGACACTTTGCCATAAAATCTGTGATGTCTCTGTTCATGGCGTTCAACCAAAATATTTCCCATAGATCATGATACATCTTAGTTGCACCCCGATGAATAGAATACTTGGAATTATGGGCTTCTGTAAGGATTTGCTTCTGTTACTCACCCACATTAGGAACACATAACCGACCCTGGTAACGAAGCACACTATCTCCCACTTGGGAGAAAACCTCAACTCTTTGCTAATGAACTACACCTTTCAACTGAAGTAATGTAGGATCACTATCCTATTTTTCCTTAACCTCTACTACCAATGAAGATTCTTACCCATTCTTAACTACCACACTACCATCTGACATGTCTATAAGGAAAACTCCTAAGCAAGCAAGCCGTTAAACATCTTTGGCAAATTCTTTCTTCTCTTCCTCAACATGTGTTATACTACCTATGGATAGTCTGCTGAGGGCGTCAACTAGTACATTGTCCTCACCCAGATGATAGAGCACATTCATGTCATAGTCTTTGAGGAATTCAATCCATCTCCTCTAACAAAGATTCAACTCTTTTTGGGTGAACACATACTGGAGGCTCTTATGATCTCTGAACACATCAAAATGAACATCATACAAGTAGTATCTCCAAATCTTTAGGGAAAATACTATAGCTGCAAGCTCGAGGTCATGAGTCAGGTAGTTCTTCTCATGGACCTTAAGATTTCTATAAGCATAAAGTATGACCTTACTTTGCTGAATCAACACACAACCTAGGTTGACCCTGGATGCAACACAATAAACCACATAACCGCCTGATCCATCTGGTGCAGTCAAAAAGGGAGTTGTAGTCAACCTGGTCTTCAGTTTTGAGAAGATTTTCTCACACTCGTTTGACCATGTAAACTTGACCTTCTTCTGAGTCACCTTGCTCAATGTGGGAAGCTATGGATAAAAATCCTTCCACAAGCCTCCGGTAGTAACCGACTAAACCCAAGAAACTTCTAATATTAGTCAACGAAGTGCGTATGGATAGTGTTTCACTGCCTCAATTCTTTAAGAATCCATTAGGATCCCTTTGCTGGATACCACATGACCAAGGAAAGCGACGGACTGTAACCAAAATTCATATTTGTTGAGCTTAGAGAAGAATTAGCTATCTTTGAGGGTTTGCAGAACTACTCTCAGATAGCTCGCATGATCTTTCTCTATCCAAGAATAAATGAGTATTCATCAATAAAAACAATGGAGAACAAGTCCAAATACTGTTTGAACACCCTTTTCATTAAGTTCATGAAAGCTGCAGGAGCATTCGTTAGTCGAAAAGGCATAGCTACAAATTCATAGTGACTATACCGAGTCTTGAAGGCTGTCTTTGGGATATCACTCTTTTTAACTCTAAGCCGATGATACTCAGATCTGAGGTCTATCTTAGAAAAGCAACTAACACCCTGAAGTTGGCTGAACAAGTCGTCAATCCTGGGGATGCGATACTTATTATTTATCGTGACATTGTTCAACTGACGATAGTCAATGAAAATCCTTACAAAATCTTCTTTCTTTCGCACAAAAAACACTAAAGCACCCTATAAAGAGATGTTAGGTCTGATGAAGCCCTTATCTAGAAGGTCTTTCAACTATTCTTTCAATTACTTAAGGTCATCTGGATCCATTATGTAAGGAGGAACATAAATAGGATGGGTATCTCGAAGGAGATCTATTCGAAGTTGATTTCCCTTTTTAAGAGGAAATCCAGGAAGATCTTCTGGAAACTCATTCACCACTAGGACTGACTTAAGAGTTGGATTTCAGAGTTTGAATCCTCAAACCAAACAAGGTTATAGATATAGCCTTTGGAAATCATTTTACTGGTCTTAAGGTAAGAGATAAATCGACCTATAGGCACTGAGTTACTACCCTTCCTCTCTAAGACTGGCTCTCTTAGAAACTGAAACTGAACAATCCTAGTCCTACAATCGACTGAGGCATAAAGGGAATGTAACTAATCTATGCCTTAAATGACACTGCAATCTACCATTTCTGACTCTATAAGGTCCGTTGAGGTAACTTTCTAGGAAATTGTGGTTGGGCAAATTTCTATATACATGTCTAGCTATAATTGAGTCACCCACTGGAGTAAAGACTGAGAAGGGTCCTAAGAGATTTTCTGGACTACACCAAAGTTTACTTTTATATAGGGAGTTTCAAAAGAAAGTGTAGCCGTTGGATCTAACAATGCATATACATCTAAATGGAAGACTTGTAACATACTAGTGACCACATCATGAGAATATTCCTGGTCTTGGCGAGCCTAAAGAGTATACAACTTATTTTGGTGCTGACCACCACCTGTACCAAACGAGGCACCCTGTTTAATGGGGCGACATGCTGGCGCTACTGAAGTTGTAGAATGATCCTTGTTACCTCCCTATCCTTTCTTGGAAGAAGGGAAATCCTTCAATCTATGACCAGATAGACCACACCCAAAGCACCCCTCTTTGCCAGCAAGACACTCACCAGGATGGTTGTTACTACACTTTGGAAAAGTTGGAAAAGTCCAGTTACCTGAGGCACTCCCCTGAGACGTAGATTCTGATGCCCTGGCTTATTAATGCTATCGAAACCTGGGGAACAGAGTGCTAGATGATGAAGGTGCTGGGGTTGTACACCTCTGCTGAAATTGTGAACAAAGGTGTATTTATAATTTCATATTCTAGCCTTTTTGTCGTCCTTAGCCATTTCCTTAAGCTTATCTCCCTCAACCTATCGAGCCATTAATCTAGAGATATCCATATCCCCTAACAACATAGCATTCCTGCACTCGATCTTTACCAAATCGGATACTTCAAACAAGAATTTGCTAATTTGTGCTCTCAAATCAGCAACCATATGTGGAGCATACTTGAGAGCTGGTGAACTTCAGTCCGTATTCATAGACTTAGATTGAACCCTTCTTCAAGTTCATGAATTCCTGGGCCTTAGACTCTCTCAACTCTCTCGGGAAGAACTTGTCCATAAAAGCTCTTATTAAATCAGTCCCACATCACAGGAGTTGAGTTCTCTCTCTTGTTTTCATTTCACTATGTGAACCACATATGAGTCACATCCTTGAGTTCATAGGATCCTAGTTCAACACTCTCAGCACCAGTCACTTGCATTACTACAAGAATCTTCTTAACCTCATCAATGAAGTTTTATGGGTCCTCACCAACCTTTGACCCTAAAACTATAGCGGATTTGTACGAACAAAGTCTCTAACCCTAGCTGCAATTGATCCACCAATGGTGTTTGTAGGAACTAGGGTGTGCTAATTGTTTTGGTTGGCTCCGATCTGAGCCAAAAGCTCAATCGCCTTACGGAACTCTATATTCGTAACCTCATGCTTCGGGACTAGAGGAACTTCGTTAGCATTCTCTGCGAGGAGCATGATCTGAAACACATAACGACACATTAGAAAGGAGAATTACGATAAGAATAGTAAAAAAAGTGATTTTTTTCTTAGAACACCTAGTAGCCTCCCTCTCATAAGTGTGGCGCACTTCACACTAATGAAAGAGACTCTACTTAGTGTGGCTTTTAGACACCCTAGGACTTTTAAACCTGATGCTCTGACACCAAGTTTATCACACCACGAGGTTACCCACTAGACATAACACAGGACCTAAGACCACGAGTGACCCCAAGCTAACCCTGAGTCTGGCATGTAACAAACATAGTGAAACATACCTAATTAAATCACATACTATGTCTAGGCTAGAAAAAGTGGACATCTGGAAAAAGGGAAAAACCCAATTAGTCTGAATATATAAAATGTAATAAAAATCAAGTGATGACTAAAATAACACTTAACAACTCGAGTTGAATCTACTACAATGTCTGAAAAGCCTCTAACTAAGTTGAGTTGTTCTTTGCATGTTTTTCATTTATATATCATTCGTCTCGCCTTTGTCAACATGATTATTGGCAAGATGGGCGGCATATATGGGTCATAACCGCTCGCCGACAGTAGAATTTTTATGATCTATTAGGATCATAAAAGCTTTGATATCAATTTGAAGGAAAATATTTTATTTATAAACTCTTGTATCTTTTGTATATTTTTGTGTATTCAGTATTTTCTGTATCTTGAAAATAACAAGTAACATACCTATTTATAAAAATAAAAATCAAATTAAACTAGGACTAGGAACCACTCTAACTAACAAATCCTAATTAAACATATATAAGAAAATACCATAAATAACAAATTCTAATCAATTAACGATTCCTACTCCATCTTTGAATTAATATTCCCAACACATACGATGAATCACGGGGTTCAAATATTGGATATAAGTAGAAGATAGCAAGAAGTGGGGGGGGGGGGGGGGNGACTAGAACTACGCTGATTATGTGATTGTGGGGATATATCATGGAAAGATATGAAGTTTAGCAATGGGATCAATTTTAAGTTGACAGTTAAATAGTTCAGATTCTGGGAGGATAGGCAGTGTGATGATGATGTTGTGAGAATTTATTTACGCACTTTTGAAAATATTTTGCCCAAAAAGATATGATGACTGATCAGGCTACATGACAGGACATAAAATTAAGTATTCATTGGGATTTGAAGTTGAGAAAGAGCCACAATATTGGGTGAGAAAGATTCTGAACCATGGTGACTTTTTCTTTGTAAACAAATCTTCGCATAGTTGGAAGAAGGCACTCAGGGAACAGAAGGGAGTGTTGGACTTATGCACTCCTTAATTCTTTTAAGGAACACATATGAACAGCAAGTTCCTTATTGGGATTTCAAGTTGAGAAAGAGACACAAGATTGGGTGAGAAAGATTCCGAACCTTGATGACTTTTTTTTTGTAAACAAATCTTCGCACAGTTGGAAAAAGGCACTCAGGGAAGGGAAGGGGGTGTTGGACTTATGCACTCCTTAATTCTTCTAAGGAACACATATGAACGGCTAGTTCCTTTATTTGTAGTTCAAAGTTCGGTATTAACTTCAAACAGTACTTCAGTAATATTTAGCTTAATAATTATTAATTCACAACTTCAAACTACAAAAGATTACAACCTTATATAACCTAAGAAATTATAAACTCTAATATCTTAACTCAACAAAAACCCCCACGACTTATGTTCCCCAAAGTCTTCAGGTTCCCCAACCAAAAGATCAAAACTACACTAGACAATTCTAAGTAACTAAAAATGACAACTTAACCCAAACAAAATAGAATAAACTCTTCCATTGTGTTCTTCGCAACAACTAAAATTGTCAATCAAGAACTCTCTCAACACGTAATTGTGTTCTGCTGGTATCTCTCTATATGTAGGTACGCGGGTTTCTTTAGAGAACACCCTACCCTATTTATAGGGCCAAATATCTTCCCTTCTTTGACTTTAACTCAAACAACTTTGTAGTGCCTCCTACTTCTTGTATGACTTGGAATCATACGAAAAGTTTGGTTATTCATTATACGTGCTTCCCCTTCCTTGTAGAATTCAGAATCATTACACAATACAGTTATTGCACAAATCAGACCACATCATTCAATGCTTTTAGGATTATTATTCATAAATGGAAAACTTCTTTGTTTAGTAAAACTAGTTTGAAGAACTTGTTCCTCGTAGGTGATCAATGCGGTTATTTGCAGTTTTGATGATTTGACAAACCACGGGACCTTGTAAAGGGATCTGATCTCTGTGTCAATGTATACACAAATGCCAGGCTGTAAAAAGTACAATTGGTTGGTGAACAATCTCCAATTGTGGCAGAAACCTCGGCCAATGGCATAGCCTCGAAGGTAACGTCTATTAATCATAAAAATATTATGTCCAATAGACACAACCTTAGTCTTTGCAACTTGAAAACTCTCAAGAACTCTTGCAAAGTCTAACACTAAAGAAGTATCATCCTCAAGAGCAACAGGGACCTGATAGAGCTGGATGTTCTCTAGTTGTCTTAGGATCATATCTTCCGTACTTACATTGTAAATATGTTTCTAATCTATAAAGGATTCTGATTTTGTGTTTGTTTGTAAAAGTCTAAATCAGTTTAGGCTAACTGATTTAGTGGGCAACACTGTTTGCTACTTAGTCAAATTCTAAGTCATTTAGGAGTTAGTTGATTTAGTGGAAAGTGTTGTCACTTCTTAGTTGAATTTTAAGTTGTCTAGTGGTGATAGCTTAGTGGGCAGTGTGGTATCTGCTTAGGCTCAGTAAGTAATAGAGTTATTACCTAGTTGTGAGATTAATAACTACTTCTTACGTTGGTTGTAACTTTGTTTCACTTTTGCTTGAAGATATTAGTGGAAACAGTTGAAAATCCTGTGAGACAGGTCCTGGTTTTACTCCCTTGAGCAAGGAGGTTTCCACGTAAACTTCTTGTGTTGTGTTCTCTTTATTGTTTACTCTTCATTACTATTCTTGCTGAGTCAAGGGACCTGGTCCATTGACTGATAGTGGATGCACGTATTCTATCAATTAGTATCAGAGCGGGTGCTCTCAAGCTGGTTAACACCAAGAGAGAGATTCCTGTAAAAGAATGGTTGCTCCACTGAACCTAGAAGAAGGACAATCATCAACAAGACCACCTCGTTTCAATGTCCAGTTCTATAGCTGGTGGAAAACAAGTATGCACGACTGTCTAATGGCTGAAGACAACGAGTTGTGGGATATAGTGCTGGATGGACCCTTCATCCCTACAACTGCAGTAAAAGATGGCGAAATTACAAAGGCCGTTCCAAACACTTGCCAACAGTACAACGAGGTGGACAGAAAGAAGATCGAGAAAAGCTACAGAGCTAAGAAGCTGCTAGTGTGTGGAATAGGTGCTGATGAATAAAACTATATCTATGCGTGTGAATCGGCAAAAGAAATCTGGGATTGTCTGAGAACAGCTCACGAAGGCACAGAGCAGGTGAAGGAATCAAAAGTGGATATGTTGACCACCAAATATGAGAACTTCACAATGAAGGAGAGGGAAACTATTCACGAAATGTATACGAGATTCTCCTCCATAACCAACGAGTTACGATGTTTGGGAGAACCTATTCATTCTAGTAAGCAGGTCAGGAAGATTCTTCGAGTACTTCCCAAGTCATGGGCAAGCAAAGTGGATGCCATTACTGAGGCAAAGGACCTAAAGGTTCTAACGATGGACACTCTGATTGGTAATATTCAGACTCATGAAATGAATAGAAACCAAGACCCTTCAAGGAAGGAGGTAAAGAAAGATAGGTCCCTAGCTCTCAAAATCTCTCCAAGTGACGTCTCCAGTGAAGAGGAAGACATGGCTTATCTCAGCAAGAGATTTCAAAAAATTGTGAGAAAGCATGGAGGCTTTTGAAAAGGAGGGAACCCTCCCCATGCTGCGAATGCAAGTGACTTGTGTCACAGTTGTGGAAAGGTGGGATACTTCATAAGAGATTGTTCGATGCTCAAAGCTGAAACCAAAGAGCATCAAAGATCCGGAGGTGAAAATGATAGAAGGAGGGACCTAGTACCTGAAAAGAATGCAAGAAAACCTGCAGTTGAATATGTGGTTAACAAAGCTTTGATTGTGTGGGGTGATTCATCAAGTGAGTCAGAAGAATCAGAATGTCCAGATGATGCATCCATGATGGTTGTTAAAGATGATGAGAATGTGTCTGATGGCTTGTTCGCTCTTATGGCCAAATCTGATAGCGAGGAAGACAAACAAAAGGTAACACTTCTTGACCTTAAACAAAACTTGAATACTTACTTTGTTAGAATGTTGAGAAATCTAGCTGATGTCCTGATCGATTCTGTTATAAAGTTAACTGCTGAAAAGGACTCTATGAACAATAGTCTCGATAAGTTTAGTGAAGAAAAGACAGCTCTGACTGTCCATAAGTCTGTTATTGAGGAACAATTGACTGTTCTAGATATTGAAAATCTAGAACTTAAGGAACAATTGGGTATTATGAATGAGAAATCCGGCAAATGAAAAGGAGAGGTGTTGGAATGTATGTGTCCACCTATGTATATGGGACTAGGTCCTCAACACAGTTAGAGTAATAAACAGTAAAGAACAAATACTGAAACTAAAGATTGATATTCAACTTTACGTGGAAACCTCCTTGCTACAGGGAACAAAACCACGACCTGTTCTCAATAGGACTTTTCAAACTACTTCCACTAATCTTCCCAAGCAAAAGTAAAAGCCAGTTTACAAAATGAGATTAGCCTGCTAATCTCCACACTAAGCAATACCTCCTATCACTTAGTTGAGCCAGAGCAAAGACAACACTGCCCACTATACTAATCCTAACCGATTAATATAGACTTTGGAGTAAGAAACTAAGTTACCCTTAACCTAGTTCTTATAATGATTCACACCAGTTTGAAACGTTTCTTTCACAAGTGAAACGAATCCTACCATATAAGAAATATTACAAGCAAACAAAATTACAGCTGGCACAGAAAGCAATAGAAGCACTTCTATCAGGTCCCTTACTATTTTGAAGCTTGAAAGTATCTCTCTTTTGAATGATTGATGAATATGGTTGTTTGTTGTTTGATATATACCATGAAGAATTATTACCCATCATACAAACAACTTTGTCGCTTCTAATTGGTGAAGTACTCTGCAACTTCACCAACTTTCTGACGCGGACAACTTTTATTGTTATGCAGCACTTTGACCACTGAATGAGTATTCATACTCCGCAGAGGACCAGGTTCCTGCACTTGTGAGGAGATCATCAAAACATCTAGGAACATAAGGACTTATCAATTTCCCCCTTTTTGATGATGACAAACAACCTACATAACTCCTCACGTGAGTGAACAAACATTCATTCAATAACTGGTGTTCCCCCTTAATCAGTTCCCCCTTATTCCCCGAACATTTTGCAACAAAACGTTCCGTCTTAAATCAGTTTCCCCTTAATCCCTGAATGAATTGCAACAGAACTTCCCCCTTTTAACATCATTGAAAAGGTGAAGCAGTAAACATATCCAAGTTAAAACATAATGCAATTAAGAATTCAGGGCCAGGGGCCACACAGAACATGCGTATGAAAGAAAAAAGATACGATAAATGCACACATGAATAGGACAGAAAATGGAAAGACCATTATATCACATAGACTGACCACTATAAATAGTCAAAACATAAAGCCACAAGATTTTGGGTTACAGAAGTAAACAGAGGAGAAACTCAGGACAATTAAGATACATTTAGGACGGAGGGAGAGAAATTAAAGGTACGCATCAACAACATCATGCTCTCATTGGCACTCTAATGTGCCTGAAGAAGTTGCTTGTTTAGGGACTTAATTTCCTCACTAAGTGAGGCATTTGTATTTAGCAGCATCACATTTTCATCTCTTAACTCTTGGAGCACCTGCTTTTGATCCTCACTGGTACCAGGTCCCCTTGAGACAGCCTTCTGCAATTCAGACTTGAGTCTAGCAATCTCAACCTCCTTGTCATTCAGAAACTTGTTGAGATCATTCACCTCCCTTTTAAGAGTAGCATGCTGCTCTAAAATATCTACCACTTGAGATCTACCCTTAGCCTGTCCCTCAATGCACTCATATTCCAATAGGGTAGAAGAAGTGAACATCTACTTGGTGGTACCAGGTACCCCCTTTCCCAAAGGAACTTCGAAATTATTGAACACAAAGTTCAGCAGATACCCATACGGAATACCATGCTTGGCCTTTTTCCATGTCATTACTCTATGCATATGCTCTAGAATAATTGCAGAGAGGTTGATTTCTTCAAGCTCATCAAGCTTTTCAATGAGAAAGAGATTGGCAACAGATGCCACTGTTTTCCTCTTAGTCCTAGGCACCAGCACTTTGTTAATGAACTCAAACAACAACTGATATTCCACTTAGATAAACTTCTTAGGGAGCCCTGCACGCTTAACATCTTCTTGTTTTATAGCAAGCTTTGTGAATTAACCAGATGGTTTACATCCTTCAATTATTTGAATCCCTGTCACAGGCACTCCTAGGATGATCCACAGTGTTTCCTCATCCAAATATATTTTAACATCCCTAACAGTAAAAGTGATTCCACCGTCTTTCAGAAGTTCCATTTTGTAGAAGAATTCACGCACTTCAGGTCACTCTACCTCTGCAGTGGACAATGCCACAGAGTTCTGCTTCTTGGTTCCCATGAAATCAGTGATGATCCCAGAAAGTGTGCCATGCCAGATGTGCTTTTTTGATCAACCAAAAAACTTGCATAATCAACATCAACATAACCAATAAGATCAAACGAGTCACCAGTATGATAGAAGAGGACCAGGTCCTGAGTTCCCTTCAAGTATCTCAAGATACGCTTAGCTGCCTTTAGATCATATTTATTTGGTGCTACTTGAAATCTTGCACACATCCCAACACTGAACACTATGTCTGGCCTGCTTGCAGTGAGGTACATAAGTGACCCAATTATTCCCCTGTACATGGTCTGATTGACCTCCACACCATTTTCATCTCTATCAAGTTTAATACTTGTACTCATGGGAATATGCAGCCCATTTGCCTCAAGAAGATTGAAATTCTTGAGCAGCTCTTTGATGTACTTCTCTTGAGATATTGAGGTGCCTTGAGAGGATTGTTTGATATGCAAGCCTAGAAAGAAATTGAGCTCCCCCATCATGCTCATTTCAAACTCACTACCCATCAAGCTAGTAAACTCTTTGCACAGTGAGTTTGAGGTAGCTCCAAATATGCTATCATCCACATATACCTGCACAATCAACAATTCCTTACCTCTAGATTTTAAGAACAGGGTATTATCAATTTTACCTCTCTTGAACCCATTGGCTAGCAGAAACTTTGACAGGTGTTCATACCAAGCTCTGGGAGCTTGCTTTAACCCATACAAAGCTTTATCCAGTTTCAACACATGATTGGGCACGTCTGCATCTTCAAAGCCTGGAGGCTGCTTAACATATACTTCTTCCTTCAAATTCCCATTCAAGAAGGCACTCTTGACATTCATTTGAAACAGCTTGAACTCCATGTGAGCAACAAATGCTATCAAGATTCTAATGGCTTCCATTCTAGCTACAGGAGAAAAGCTCTCATCATAATCAATCCCTTCTTCTTAGTTGTAACCTTGCACCACAAGCCTTGATTTATTTCTAGTAATGGTTCCATGCTCATCAAGTTTGTTTCTGAAGACCCATATGGTCCCAATAATAGTTCTGTCGTTCGGTCTAGGCACCAGGTACCACACCTTGCTTCTCTCAAACTGATAAAGTTCCTCCTGCATTGAAGTTACCCAATCTACATCATGCAAAGCTTCTTTGATGTTCTTGGGTTCAATGGATGATATGAATGATGAATATGCAACTAGAGTTCTTGATTTAGATCCAATTTAAATTCCTGAGTCAAGTGGAGAGATGAGATTGTCCCGTGAATGCGAAGATTGATGCTTCCATCCGGACTTTCTGGTAATCATTTCTTCTCTGTCAGCGTCAGAACCAGCTTCATCTTCTTCGAGATTTTGAGACAATGTTTCCTGTGATGAACCTGAGGGACCAGGTGCTCCTGAGTGTTCTGCATCCTTCTCTTTTGTACCCTGATCAACCTGTTGTTTGTTCATCAGCTCCTCGAACTCGTAGTCCTCATTGTTCTCATTCCTTGTACCAGATTAATCAAACTTAATGTGCATGCTTTATTCAATACAAAGAGATCTTTTGTTAAACACCCTATACGCATTGCTTGTAGATGAGCACCCAACAAATACACCCTCATCACTCCTAGCATCAAACTTGCCTAATTCATTATTTCTATTATTCAACACAAAACATTTGCACCCACATGGTTTAAGATGTGCATTTGAAGGTTTGTTGTCATTTAACAGCTCATAAGGTGTTTTCTTGATGACAGATCTGATAAGACACCTATTTGTCACATAGCATGCAGTATTAACTGCTTCAGCCCAAAAATTCATTGCAAGTCCTAAATCAATCAACATAGCTCTAGAAATCTCCACCATAGTTCTGTTATTTCTTTCAACAACTCCATTTTGCTGAGGAGTTTTTGGTGCTGAGAAGTTGTGATTGATTCTATTTTCTGCACAAAACCCTTCAAGTTGATAGTTCTCAAACTCTGTACCATGATCAGATCTGATACTGGCTATCTTGCAATTTATCTTCAATTGGATGGCATTGGCAAAGGTGATTAGTTGTCCAGCTGTCTCATCTTTCGTTCGCAAGAACACGTTCCAAGTAAACCTTGAAAAATCATCAACAACGACAAGAATATATTTCTTACCTCCTCTGCTTTGGATTTTGATAGGTCCACATAAGTCCATGTGGAGCAGCTCCAGAGGTCTCGTTGTACTGACTCCCTTCTTAGCTTTGAATGATGACTTAGTTTGTTTCCCTTTAGCACAGGCATCATAGACTTTATTATTTGAAAACTTCAGTTTTGGCAATCCACGGACCAGGACCCCTGTAACAAGTTTGTTCAACAAAAAAGTACTCATATGACCCAGTCGGCAATGCCATATATCTGCATCATCAGTTTAAGCACTTAGACAGGACAAAGCATCTCCCTTAATAGAGTCCAGATCAGCAACATACATATTTTTTACTCTTGTAGCAGACATGACAACCCTTTTGGTAATGAAGTTTGTAACCAAACATATGTCAGTCATTAACTTGACTTCATTTCCTTTGTATTTTAGACCCTCCACATAGTGTACATTGTATATAAAATTATCAGCAGATCTCTTTATTCTACTAATACCAAGAATAGAACCCTTCTTTCCACCACCAAACGACACACCACCAACATGGTGTGCTTTCAAAGAGAGGAAGTTTGAAGTATGTCCAGTCATGTGCCTTGAGCATCTACTGTCCATGTACCAGCACTTACTCCTTCCTCTCTTCTGCATAAGAATCACTTGTTAGATTTAGGCACCCACTTCAAACGGAGTTCCCAATAACTATCAACAAGCTTGATAAGAAACCTTCCTGTCCAGGGGGAAAGTGTTCTTACTGAAACGATAATGGGGACCAGGTCCTTTGTGTTCCCTTTTATCATTGTTTTCATAACTGACAAATTTCACATGCTTTTCTTTTGCTTTACTCAGAGTCTCACACTCTTCATTTAGATGACCATTATGCCCACATTGAGGGCACAACAGATTGTCAAATATAGACACATATTTGCTATGAGGATTATAGGGAGGTTCTATTGGTCTTCATCACAACCCTTTCTTTCCATTGAAACTCTGATTAGATAGGTTATAGAGTATCTTAGAGGAATCAGTCCACTTTAGAAAGTGGTTTAGCTCCTACTTGACGCTACTCAAATCCTTTCTCGGTTGGGAATTAGTTTCAAGAGAAACAACTAGCTTAGACTCAGAAATTTTAAGCTTTTCTTCTAATTCTTCCTCAAAGATGCTAAGCTTTCTCTTTCCTCCCACTGAAGTGTCAGGATCCTCCTCAGGAGTTATGTTTCTAGTTTCTAGAGTAGTTATCCTTACACTCATTTCAGAAACTTGAGACATGAGAGCTGATCATCCTCACACAAACTTAATTTTTCATTCAACATTAAGTTTTCAGTGGTTCGTTCATCAACAGAATCAATAAGCAGGGCAGCAAGTTTCCTCAATTTTTCAACAGGAAAAGTATCTAGATTATTCTTAAGATAAAAAAGAGTTACCTCATCTGGATCTTCTTCATCATCAGATTTAGCCATCAAGGAGAAAATGGAGTTGAAAACACTTTCATCATCTTCAATGGCCATCATTGAAATATCCTCATGGATTTCTGCATCTTCTTCTGACTCACTTGAATCATCTCCCCATATAGCAAAGGCTTTTCTCACCAAATGACCAGCATGAGCCTTCCTCTGAGCCTTGTCTGGGACCAGGTCCCTCTTGCGAGGTCTGGTGTCATAAGTTTCCTGCTTTTGACTGGGGCAGTCCCTTATGAATTGATCAGGCTTGCCACATTTATGGAAAAGATCATTTGCAGTAGCAGTTCTGTTAGCAGGGGTTTTCTTTTGGAAGCCTCCATGCTTCTTTATGATCTTGTCAAATCTTCTAGTGACATACGCCATCTCATCCTCCTCCTCAGTCACCTTAGTTTGAGAAGTTCTCAAGGCAATGGACTTCTCCTTCTTTCCTTCTTTCACTGTTGTTCCATGTTTCTTATTTAGCTCGTAGGTTTGAAGATTCCTAATCAGTTCATCCATGGGAAGTGTCATCAGATCTTTAGCTTTTGTCATGGCATCCACCTTGATTTCCCAAGATTTAGGAAGCACCTTAATAGTTTTGCAAACCTGCTTGCTAACAGGGATTGGCTCACCCAGGCACCTGAGCTCTTTAGTGATAGAGGTGAATCTTGAGTTCATCTCAAAAATGGTTTCACCCTCTTTCATAACGAAGTTCTCATACTAAGTGGTGAGCATGTCAACTTTAGATTTTTTCACTCACTTAGTTCCTTCGTGAGCAGTTTGAAGACAGTCCCAAATTTCCTTGGCAGTCTCACACGCAGAGATTTTGTTGTATTCATCAGCTCCAATACCATACACCAGAATCTGTTTTGCTTTGTAGTTCTTTTATATCTTCTTCATATCTGCTTCGTTGTAATCCTTTCTAGTTTTGACAATAGTAGTGGTGAGCTCTCCATCCTTCACGTCCTTTATAGGAATATAAGGTCCATCAAGAATAATGTCCCACAGCTTTGTGTCCTCAGCATTGATGTAGTCATGCATTCGATTTTTCCACCATCCATAGTACTGGCCATTGAAATGAGGTGGCGTGGTAAAAGATTGTCATTCCTCCATATTGGGTGGAGTAGCCATTCCTTTAGGATCTTTTCTTTTCTTGGTGTTAACCAAACTTAAAAGTGAAGCTCTGATACCACTTGTTGGGATGTATGTATCCACCTATGTACATGAGACCAGGTCTTCAACACAGTAGTAACAGTAATAATAAGTAAAGAACAAGTACTGAAAGTGAAGATTGACAATCAATTTTACGTGGAAACTTCCTCGCTCAAGGGAGTAAAACCACGACCTATTCTCAACAGGACTTTTCAAATTTCTTCCACTATTCTTCTTCAAGTAAAATTAAAAGCCAGTTTACAAAATGAGTTTAGCCTGCTAATCTCTACACTAAGCAATACCTCTTATCAGTTAGCTGAGCCAAAGCAGATACAATATTGCACACTATACTAATCCTAACCAATTAATATAGACTTTAAAGTAAGAAACTAAGTTACCCTTAACCTAGTTCTTACAATGATTCACACAAGTGTGAAATGTTTTTTTCACAAGTGAAATGAATCCTACAATATAAGAATTATTAATAGCAAATAAAATTACAGCTGGTACAGAAAGCAATAGAAGCACTTCTTTCAGGTCCCTTACTATTTTGAAGCTTTAAGTATATCTCTCTTTTGAATTAATGATGAATATCATTGTTTGTTGTTTGATATATACCATGAAGAATTATTACCCATCATACAAACAAGTTCATCGCTTCTAATTGGTGAAATACTCTGCAACTTCACAAACTTTCTAACACGGACAACTTTTACAACGGTTCATCACTTTGACCAGTGGACGAGTATTCATACTCTGCAGAGGACCAAGTCCCTGCACTTGTGAGGAGATCATCAAAACATCTAGGAACATAAGAACTTATCAAGAGGCCACCATCTTGCAAATAAAACTAGAAGTTAGTCTGAATAATGTTGAGACCAGACTTGCTCTAGCTCTTGAAAGGAATGAACAAATGGAGAGGGACCTGGTCCGTCTCAGAGAAGAACTAAAAAATTCTCTAAAATGGACAAGCTCATCCAAGCTTCTTTCCAACATTACCAGTCAAAGCAACTACAATAGGAAGGGATTAGGTAGCTTGAACATTAGTCCTCCTTACAATCCCCATAGTAAATATGTGTCTGTGTAAGATAATCTATTATGTCTTCACTGTGGTCGTAATGGTCATCTAAAAAGGGACTGCCCTGCTTGGAAAGCGTCACAAGAAAAATTTTCAGTCTACTTAGACAGAAAATAACACATAAAAGCGAACCTGCTCCTATTCCTAAGTCCTCAAGCAGAAAAAGGACTAATTTTCCTAATTGGGAAAGAAACATTCTTGTTATGCCCTTATCAGCTTATTGGGAACTCAGATTAAAATGGGTTCCCAAGTCTTACAACTGATCTTTGTTGCAGGGGAGTGAAGGGAGTAGCAGTCAGTGCTAGTTTATGGATAGTGGATGCTCGAAGCACATGACTGGGAAGACCGAAAACATCCTTTCACTCGAGGCACTTCAAGATGGAGGTGTCTCTTTTGGCGATGGAAAGAAGGGGTATATTCTTGGAGTTGACAGGATTGGGAAATCACTTGAACACTATATTGAAAATGTTTACTATGTAAGTGGGTTAAAATACAGTCTTCTTAGCGTTTCCCAGATATGTGAAAAGGGAAATGAGGTCAAGTTTATCAAACAAATGCATTGTTACCAGCTTGTCTACGAAGAAGGTGATCCTGACGGCTAGAAGGCGGAAAATAATGTATGTGGCAGACCTGAAAATGGCTCATGGACACGATCTGACATTCCTCAGTGCTCAAAGTGAAAATGTCGACTTATAGCATAGGAGGCTAGGTCATGTGATCTTTTCTTTATTGAACAAACTTGACTCTACAGACCTGGTTCGTGGCTTGCCAAAACTGAAGTTTAGTGACAACAAAGTGTGTGATACATACATAGAAAGGAAACAAACCAGATCCTCGTTCAAACCAAAGAAGCAAGTAAGTTCATCAAGAGTTCTCAAGTTGATTCATATGGATTTGCGTGGGCCTGTGAAAATCCAAAGTGGAGGCAAAAAGAAGTACATCCTGGTGATTGTGGATGACTACTCAAGATTCACTTGGACTATGTTTCTCAAGTCAAAATGCGAGACAGCTGAGGAGCTGATGATATTCTTCAAAATGATTCAAACTAAGCTTAACTGCAAGATTGCAAGGATCAGGTCCGACCATGGAACTGAGTTTGAGAATGCAAAGCTTGACATCTTTTGTGCGGACAATGGTATTTATCACAACTTCTTGGCACCCAGAACACCTCCACAAAATGGTGTCGTTGAAAGAAAGAATAGAACTCTGATAGATGTTGCCAGAACCATGCTCATCGAGTTAAATCATCCTCAAAAATTTTGGGCTGAAGTAGTTAACATTTCATGTTATGTGACTAACAGGTGCTTGATCAGGTCTCTACTGAACAAAACACCGTATGAGCTGCTCAACAACAAAAAACCCAAGTTAAATTATTTAAGGGCTTTTGGTTGCAAGTGTTTTGTGCTGAACAATGGCAAGGATAATCTGGGAAAGTTTGACCCCAGAAGTGATGAAGGTGTTTTTTTAGGGTACTCATCTTCAAGCAAAGCTTATAGAGTCATCAATAAAAGAACACTATGCATGAGGAAAGTGTTCACGTGATTTTTGATGAAGCTGTTGATCTGAACAACTAGGAGCTGAAGGATGATGATGATCTTGAGGAACTATTTAAAATTCAAAGAGATGAAGTTAACGACCCATAAGCCAAAGAAAGTCAAGAATCTAATGGTGCTGGCCCTAGTCCATAAGGGAAAATTAATGAAGCTGACAAGTTCACCAAGGGACCTGGTCCATTCAACAATGTAGATCAGGAGGAATCTCCTCACCTTGATAATGATCATTCACAAGATGAAAAAGAACAGACAGATCAACCTCAACCCCTAAGCTAAATCAGGGTGGACGCATAAATCATCTCATCCCCTTGACAATCTCATTTCTCCATTGAATTCAGGAATGTAAACCCAGATCCAAAGCTAGAAATTTGGTTGCATTTTCAGCATTCATATAAACCATTGAGCCTAAAAATATGAAGGAGGCCTTGAAAGATGATGATCGGTTCAATTTAATGCAAGAGGAACTATATTAGTTTGAGCGGAGCCAAGTGTGGTACCTGATCCCTAGACCTGCAGACAGAGCCATTATACGAACCAAGTGGGTGTTGAGAAATAAGCTTGATGAAAATAGAGCTATCAAGAGGAACAATTCTAGACTGGTCGTTCAAGTTTATAATCAAGAGGAAGACATCGATTAGGATGAAACTTGTGCTCCTATTATTAGAATTGAGGCTATCAGAATCCTCATAGCTTTTACAGCCTTCATTGGATTCAAGCTCTTCCAAATAGACGTCAAAAGTGCCTTCTTAAATGGAGATCTGAAGGAAAAAGTGTATGTGAAACATCCACCTGGCTTTGAGGATGCTGACTACCCAAACCATGTGTTTAAACTCAACAAAGCCTTTTATGGTTTGAAACAAGCTCCTAGAGCTTGGTATGAAAGGCTGTCGAAATTCCTCCTGAAAAATGGGTTCAAAAGGGGCAAGATAGGCAACACCTTGTTTCTGAAGAAAAGGGAACAAGAACTGCTCATCATCTAGGTGTATGTGGATGATATCATTTTTGGAGCTACCTCTGAATATATGTGTGAAGAATTTGCTACTCTAATGGGAAATGAATTCAAGATAAGCATGATGGGAGAGCTGAACTTTTTCTTAGGGCTGCAGATCAAGTAAACCTCAAGTGGCACCTCAATTTTCTAAGAGAAGTACAAAAAGGAGCTGCTAAACAAGTTTCATATGGTTGACTCCAAGCCTATTGACACTCTCATGGGTACAAACTAAAAGATGGGAGGAGAGGAGGCTGACCCCTTGGTGAATCAAACCATGTACAGAGGTATCATTGGCTCACTATTGTATCTAACAATAAGTAGACCTAACATCGTCTTTAGTGTAGGAATGTGTGCAAGATTTCAAGCATGCCCCAAGGAATCGCATTTAAAAGCAACCAAGACCTCATCCGCTTCTATCCAGCAAGGGACTCCTTTGATCTGGTAGGGTAAGCAGATGCTGATTTTGCAGGGTATCAGGTGGACAGGAAGAGCACTTCCGAAATGGCACACTTCCTGGGGTCCTCACTCATCTCTTGGGGAACCAAGAAACAAAATTCAGTGGCTCGCTGAAGCTGAATATGTAGCTGCTGCATCTTGTTGTGCACAACCACTATGGATCAAGCAACAACTGGAGGATTTTGGAGTACACATCCATACCATTCCTCTCATATGTGACAATACCAGTGCAGTCAACATGGGAAAAATTCCAGTTCAGCACAAGAGAACAAAGCACATTGATGTCAGGCATCACATCTTGAGAGACAATGTTGAAAAAGGGAACATCAGCATGCAGTACTGCAGAACTGAAGATCAAATTGCAGACAATTTCACCAAGGCCCTCAGTAAGGATCAATTTGAGAGTAACTGGCTGAAGCTGGAAATGATGAACATGCATTGACCTAACCCTATCCAAGAGCATCTTATATTCCTTTGGCTATGATCAGGAGGGCAGGTATCCTCATAACTTGTAATGCTTTGTTAAAGTAAGATCAACTAGGTACCTCCTGTAGGTATACACTTATGGAAAATCACAGTAACAAAGAGTGGTCAAAACCATTCAGGAATCAAACATCACGTGCAAAATGGGACCTGGTCCTTTCCAAAGGTTAGCATTTTCTACATTTTGTTTAAACTATTAAATGAGATCGTCGAGATCTCCATGTTTCAGTCATCGGCCATTCTGACCATTGTCCCATCGCTTTAAGTCCAAGCGACGCGTCTACTCAGAGACCTAACACAACGTTTCATTTCTTTTTATACATTTTCCCTTCTCTCCTTTTTCTTTCACATTTCAAACTCTCTCTCTCTCTCTAAGCTCTCTGCAAAAATCCCCAAATCTTTCTCTCTTCTTAAAAGGACCTCCCTCATCTCTCTCTCCAACGTGTCTCAATCCCCTTCCTCTTCCAAATAAATGCTAGACTCTTTGAATGAAATAGATCCAGTGGCTTTCTATACATCATCTGATGTACCCTCTCCATCGAAGATGTCGACCATCGCTCCGATCAACATTGCAGAAGCCAGTCCTCTTAACCCCAATCTCCTTTTGACCTCAATAACCAAGTACCCTCACATTAACTTGGTCCCTACTCAACCATTTTATCCGACCACATGTTTGAGGGTGATCTTCACCACAGTAAATCCTCTGAGTCCAACATTCTTGCTGCCAGTGAAAGCATTGTCATCGAAAGTCTGGCGACGATGAGAGAAGGTGTAATAATGAAGAACGAAGTAGCTTTGCAAATGTAGAAGGTGGTGGGTTTTTAGAGGGGCTTCTTGGAGATACAGAACCGGTCTTTGACCAAACTCCTGAGGTTAGTATCCATCCATCTACTAATTCTAGTGACACTGATAAGGACAATGTCTCTCTTAAGTGGTCCATGCAAAGGAGGATGGTTCCTGTCACCACCAAGGGAAAGGAAAAGGTTACAGAAGAAACCCCAAAAGGAAGGCCCTTTACTAGAGAAATCTCTCAAAAACTTATGGGGCATGCAATGATATCAAGTGAAGTAACCACAACAGAAAATAGAAGGAAAAGGAGATCTGGAGAAGGGGGACTTACACTGCCGACTGTTAATGTGGTGGATGTCTCTAACGAAATCTCTGAGGATGAGGTTGTCGATGCTGATATTCCCCAGGCTGTCACACAAAAGGGAAAAGAGAAAAATGGAAGAAAGGAAAGTAAGTTGAAACCCAGAACTTCCTCAGTCAAGAAGGGTGACTCTACACCCAAGAAAAGAGGGAAGGATACGCAAAAGAAGAGAGAACCATCAAAGAGAAAACTGGACACATCCCCTGTTCCTCTGAAAACTTCTGAACAGGGACTTGGTACTAGAAAAAAGAAGGATGAAAAGGAAGTCAGCAAGCAGTTGATTGTTGAAAAATTGTGCTTACAGAAGATGCTTGGAGGAAGAGTGTTTGACCCAGAAATCCTTATGAAGCCAGGAATGCACTCACCGGATGAATTGGTGGAAATTTAATCATGGACTCACCTTTTCATGATCAAATCCCCTATCCTACATGAAGAACAAGTTTGAGAATTCTACTATAATGTGGACTTTCCAGAAGATGGAAGTCTAAACACCTGGGTGGGTAACTAACATCTCCATCTGCATGAGGAGATGCTGGGACAAATATTAGAGGTACCTAGAGAGGGGATCAGGTCCGTAGTGGGAAAGTCTTGCACCAAGGAGTTTGTGAAAGAATTCTCCAAACTCCCTGACATGCGCCATGCGGGGGTTCAAAAGAAGCTCATGAAAGGTGAGTACCAAATGTTATTTGAATTTGTCAACAAGGTGCTTCTTCCTCAAACAGAAAAGTGGACAATAGCTTCTGCAACAGATCTGTTCATCATGGAATCACTTTGCAAATTTGAACCCCTAGACCTTCTAGCCCTAATGATGGAGGATATGTATAAATCAGTGATTAAACACAAGGGTAAACATGTCATGGGTTATGGCTACCTCTTAACCAAAGTGTTCCAACATCTGAACATTCCCGTGGAATAGTTAAAGTAGGCACTGCTAAGCAATCTTTCTCTCTGACTACTTTGGTGGAATGTGAGTGCATTAAAGGAAAGGTAGGACCACTGAGCAAGATGTCTTAGTTGGTAATGGAACAAGATCAGTTGAAGCACGAACTCGAGGAGATGACTGTGCTTGTGAGCAACAAAGATGCGGAGATTGCCTTATTGAAGGCTCAACTACTCAAAATGCAGTCTGAGGAACCTAGTACTGCAGAAATCAACGAGCTAAGGATGAAGAATAATACGCTTCTGGGTCAGAATGCTGCTCTACAGGAAAAATTGATCAAAGATAATGATGAAGCAAATGTTAGGCTTACTCTTGTCATTAGGTCCCTTTCCCACCCGCCTCCTTCCACATAGTCACTCTTAGTCTCTTCATGTGTCTTTCTCTTGTGGGGACAGTGTCTGGAGTTCTCAATTTCAATTTAAATTTAATGTATTGCTTGCTAATTTTTGTGCAATGAAGTTGATTCCTCTTTTGTTATGACTAATCCTTGTCTAATCTTGTTTTTCTCACCATGTTTGTGTTGCCCCTGGCTATGATCTTACTTGGAAAAACTTACTTGTTATGCTGGTTTAGTTCATTTCTTTTTTATGATGCCAAAAGAGGGAATCTTCTGTTTGGGTTGCTTAAGTTTGGAAAGGTAGGTTGATAGGGGGTATGACAGGTGGTTGCTTAAAAGAGAAAGAGCCAGCAGACAGGGGGAATGAAAATGAAGGCATGCATTCATGTGAAGTTTGACATCATCAAAAAAGGGGAAAATGTTATTCGCAGTTTTGATGATTTTGACAAACCACGGGACATTGTAAAGGGACCTGATCCTTGTGTCAATGTACACACAAATGCCACGCTGTAAAAAGTACAATTGGTTGGTGCACAGTCTCCAACTGTGGCAGAAACCTCGGCCAATGGTGTGGCCTTGAAGGTTACGTTTATTTTTCATAAAAAGATTATTGTCCAATAGACACAACCTTAGTTTTTGCAACTTGAAAACTCTCAAAAACTTTTGCAAAGGCTAACACTCAAGAAGTATTATCCTCAAGAGCAACAAGGACCTGATAGAGCTGGAAGCTGTCTAGTTGTCTTAGGATCATATCTTCCGTACTTACATTGTAAATCTATTCCTAATCTATAAAGGATTCATATCTTGTGTGCATTTGTAAAAGTCTAAATCAGTTAAGTCTAACTATTTAGTGGGCAACACTATTTGCTGCTTAGTCAAATTCTAAGTCATCTAGGAGTTAGTTAATTTAGTGGGCAGTGTGGTTACTACTTAGTTGAATTCTAAGTTGTCTAGTGGTGATAGCTTAGTGGGCAGTGTGGTATCTGGTTAGGCTCAATAAGTAATAGAGTTATTACTTAGTTGTGAGATTAATAACTTCTTCTCACGTTGGCTGTAACAGTGTTTCACTTTTGCTTGAAGAGATTAGTGGAAATAGTTGAAAATCATGTGGGACAGGTCGTGGTCTTACTCCCTTGAGTAAGATGGTTTCCACGTAAATTGCTAGTGTTGTGTTCTCTTTATTGTTTACTCTTCATTACTGTTCTTACTGAGTCAAGGGACCTGGTCCATTGACTGATAGTAGACGCACGTATTCTATCAGATGCTTCTTTGTCAATCTTCAAAATCATTCTTGACTCAATAGAGGGATTGTTTATGGTGAATTTCTAGTTCCACAGATTACCTTAAAAGAGATGATACATGTTAGTTTAGTTTTCTAGTGAGCCAAGAGAGGTTTATTTGTTCATATGATTGGCAGTAAGGAGGTATTCTAAGCACACGAGTAAATGCAGATAATTATGTTACTAGTGCTTAATATGTAAATGTTGACAAGAGTTAGAGCACTGCCTGTCACAAGTTAGTTGTGGTACTGTCTTATGGTGGATGGCATTGAACATCTTTGGTATACTATAGTTGATGCCTGCTACATTTAAGGACGTAATTCACCATTAAACTTTGATAAAAAAAGAGAAGAAGATACTGCTCATTTGACCCATAGGTGCTTTGGTCATTGAGGAATATGATAGGACTTTTTTGTTTAAGTGAACTATTGATGAGGTCACCTTCAGGTAAGATGAATGGAAATCACTCATTTTTCTCTAGGTTACAGTACTTGTTAGCTTGAAGTCTTTTAACGAAATTCGCTTGAACAACACTTTTAATTAGGCCTTTCTACTTAAAAAAATACTTGTAGCTAAACTATTACCCCGTATCATATGGTATTCTATAGACACACAGAGATGCATTTATAGATTCTAATGTCCAAGATTCTGGATTTGAAAGAATCCGGCCTTCTGGTCGACAACTGGATACTTAAAAATTGACTCATTTTTTTGGCAAGGAGGCTATTGGTGATTTAAAGAAAACATCACCAAGGTTGGTTTTTTTTAATAGTATCTGACAAGGTACCAAGTTTGATAGTATCTAGTCTTTCTAGGTTGGATGTTCTCAAGACAAGGAAAAGAAGTTTTGTTGATTCAATAGATGGATTAGCAATGAGGTGTAATTTTTTTTCCCGCGGTTGGTGCATCAAAAGGAACTCCTGTAGATTTATTCATACAAAGCAGCATGTCACTAGCCAAGAGACAAGAAAAGTTCCACACGACAAAGGTAACCTTCAACTATATATTTGTTAGCGTATTGGGATGACGTGCCTTATGCCTTCCTTGTTCTCTATAGGTTTGGAACAAAAGTCACTACTGGATGGTTCGTCACATTCAGGAGAAAATCTAAGATTGAGAGGTGGCGAGGATAGCCTCCATACGAATTCCCAATTGGGATACACCTCTAAGTCTCCAACATTTCCTTCTTCCATAACCGGATATTCTTGGAATAATGATCTATCACAGGACACACGATACTCACTTGATTACACAACTACTGATGATTGGGAGCTATCTATTCCTTTTAAACCATCATTCTTGCTTAGTCAAATGATCGGATATCCTAAAAGTATTTTGTATGATGGTATTCGTGATAGTATTGATCAAAGTAATGTAGGAGATGGATCATTCTCTGTATTAACCAAGCATATGCAGACAAATGTTGATCCAGCTTCAACAGGAACCAATAAAGTTCAAATGTCTAGTCATTGTGATATATTGCCCGAGAAAGATTTGCCTAGTGATGATACGATAGTTGCTCATCAAGAAAACATGAATACCTCTTCAAAAGAAGACAAGCATTTAGAATCTGAGAGGATTTCATCTGGAAATGAAATTGATATTGGCAACAAATGTGTGAACACAGAGTCAACTGTTTTGAAGAATTTTCATGTTGCTCTTGTGGAATTTGTTAAAGAACTATTAAGGCCAACTTGGAATGAAGGTCTCATAAGTAAGGATGCTTACAAAAAGGTAGTAAACAAGACAGTTGATAAAGTTGAAAACTCTTTGCATCCAAATCAGATTCCTAATACGGCTGAATCAGCCGAAGAGTATTTTGATTTATCTCTCCCAAAACATACTAACATCGTTGAGGTGAGGCATAAGAAGTTTGTTTGTCCATGTGAATTTTGTTTTTCCCTTATTTAATAGGTAATTTTTGTTTGAAGGCGTACGTGGAAAAATATGGAAGTATTAAATGAGGTTTGTTCAGAATAAGGTGTATGTGGAAAAATCTTGAAACTATTATATTAGCTATGGCAAGCATATTACCAACAAAGCACAATTTGGTGCTATTGCTAGGGGTTAGAATGAAGACTTGGAAACCATTTACTTTGTGTGATATCTTTATGCATTGAAAGAACTTTTATATTGTGTTTACTGAGTTATAGCTTCAACTGAAGTTAGCTATCGTATGTAACTTCTCATTAGTCTTATAGAAAAGACACTTCTTAAATATGTTTTGGCGATTCAGGTTGTTAGAATGTTGAGTGGTTGTGTTAGATATATAGAGCAAAATTGATGAGTAGGTTGGAAAGTTTACCAGCATGATAATTGTCCCCCCCCCCCTCTTTTTCAAATAAGAGATAATTAGTCCTTATCTCTTCTCAGACAAATTTTTGGATCGAGTGTGGTTGGGTTGGTCCACATGGATGAACCACGACCCAAAACTTGTATCTCCCACTATGCACATGGTGGAAAAGACCCAAGTCAATACGACATCAACTAGACAAACAATTCATACAACTAATAGTTTGTGCGACATGTGAGCATCAAGAACTTAACATTAAGGTTTTACAAGCCCCACATAGGAATCCAATCAAATGTGAAAATAATTCACTACTTAAATGAGAATACTATTGCTCACAATTCCCATACTTCATTTACTACTTCAATATTTACTTATTCGATCCCTCATCCTCTTAAAGAGATGAACTCGAGCGCATGTTTAACTTTAAATACACTCAAGTGTAATAGTCAGCTTATGTAAAATTATTCATTTTAATCATCTTCTATCTGTTCCAAATTAACTGTTTTCCTAGACATTCACTTCATTGCCGAATAACTCATGGCTATTAGTAACATACTAAAGTAGCAACACTGATAGAAACTTCAAGAAACAGTTAAAGGTCAAAGGGTATTCCAATGAAAAGTTAATTCAACTTTGCGGGGTCACATACAATATGAAAAAGCAGGGAACCATTCTTTCATTAACACTTTGACGCTTGACACAAGTGGTATGAAACACGTGCTACGATTTTCTCACCTTATACTGGTGCATGTGTCTCATTATTTCGATTATCCAACATACCTTGGTAGAAACACCTCTAGATGTTTAACCCCAGTTTCTCTCTTTAGTAATCCTAAAACACATTTACTTAGAGAGACTCTTGTCTGGTTTATAAAACAAATCATAAAATGGTAGTGAAAATCATCTCTTGACATTCTCTGGCTTAAGAGGTGATTGCTCGTGTGAGAGAGAGCCAATCTCGAGACTTTTCCAACACTCTTTATTTCTAAAACATTATCACATGCATATGAGATATGAATATAAATTCAGTAGTCATATATTGATGAAAAATTACAACAACCAAGTTGTTTCACAATACATAAATATTATAATATCCCACACAAACCTAGACCGTTAACTTGTTCCTCAAACAAGTCTCCAGATATCGCCTTTGTAAAAGGATTGGCTGTAATTTCATGAGTAAGAAGGTATTGTAAATTTACCTCTCCACTTACTTCTATGTCTATCACAAAGTTAAACTTGATGTCAATATGTTTGGTCATACTATGATACTTCGGATCCTTCATGTATGTGATAGTCGCTTCACTGTCACAATATAAAATCATCGGACCCTTAGAATTGTAATGACCCATAAAACGAATAAGTGAAACTAGAGCCTAACTAGTGTGTCTTGGAGTTGTTGTGGGGTTTCATTTTGTTGTATGTTGTACCAAGCTATGGTCGAGGGGTTTAGGGGTTAAACGTCAAGGTACGACTCCCCAAGGAGCATCCTAGGGATACTTGAGGAGGACCCAAAGCCTAACCCCCAAGACCCCAAGGAAAACCAAAACTTCCCAGGACCACATGACCTACGAAGGGGGGACCACCCCCTGTAGATCAAGCCACGACTCGTGGACTTGATCCCTAGGTCAAGGGCCACTTTGTCAAGCCACAACCCCAAACCATGCTTGACCAGGACAGTGGCGTGGTCCAGACCATGGTCTGTGGTTTGGCGGGCATGGTTTGCACCTGTGTTACTGTAAAATATCTCGGCCTAGTGGAGGGTGAATATTCACCCTCAATATTATTTGGTTGGGGGACGGTTTTAATTAATTATTTATGGTATTTTAAAGGTTTTAAAAGTATTAAAACACATTTAGACCTCATTATTTTCAAAATTCCAAATCAAAACCTCCCTTCCCCTCCAATCCAAAAGTTTTTTCTCTAAAAACCTCCATTAGAGGTGAAGACTTCAAGCTTCCAAGGTCAAATCTTCAAGGTTTTCAAAGAATTTTCATGGATTTCTTCCATTAAAGGTATGGTGGTCTTCATCCTTGACTTAGTTTCTTTCAAAAAGCCAATTTCAAAGTTGATTCCAAGTCTTCAAAGTTTACCCAAAAACCCTAGTTTTCAATCTATACATGGGTTCGATTCTAAATGATTTCCAAAGGCTTTATTGCATTGATGTATGAATGAATTGTGGATTTAAAGATGAATTAAGATGATTTCTTCTTAGAACCCATGTTTTCCCCCAATTTCCTAAATTGTGATTTGTGATTGGGAGTTGATTGATTGTGTAGTATGCTGAATTGTTGATGTTTACATTGAATTATGTGATTGAATCATGTTAATTTCCTATTCTATTGTAGTATCTTGGATTTAGGGATTGATGTTGGTTCTTAGCCTTGAAGGGCAAGTTATGATCAAATTACATATTGAAGTAGAATTGTGCTTGATCTATTGATCCACTTGAAAGTTGGAGGTGTTTACTTACTATATATACTGTGTATTGAATTGATGCATATCTTCCTTGTACCTCCATATATGAAGGATCTATTTGTGATCATGATGTAAAGTATATGTGTGTGATTTCAATGAGTGTACAATGATCATGTTTAGAATGTAAGTGTGTTATGATTGAATGTTAGTTCTCAATTAACACTTATGAATGATGAAGTTATATGTGAAAGGTTATTCTCATACTCACACACACTCATGAATGAATAATGAATGAAGTTCTATGAATATGTTAATGATGAAGTACTTATTGAAAGGCTATTCTCAATTGTACTCTAATGAATGATAACAACATGTTGTGAAAGGACTTTCTCACAATATGGGATTCTTAAGTGAAAGGCTATTCTCATCTTTGAATCTATGAGCTTTCCAATGAATGAATGTTGGGATGGGATGGATGCTCATCCGGGAGTTGAGGCAGAGTATCTAGTAACAATCCCCATCCCATTTTAATGAATGTTGGGTTTGAGATGGATACTCATCCATGAGTTGAGGTGGGGTAACTAGTAAAAATCTCTTATCCCATAATGAACTAATGTAATGAATGTTAAGTACTATGTGGGAAATAATGCTAAGCAGCGAGTGGATATGAATTAGGGTGGATGCTCATCCGTGAGTTGAGGCGGGGTATCTAGTAGCAACCTTTTGAGATAGATGCTCATCCGTGAGTTGAGGCGGGGTCTCTTTTAGCAATCTACCTATCCCATAACTTGTGCCCACATAGGTTTAGCTAGTGGATCCACCTAAGCTATAAAACAGTGGTCCTACCTTAGGCAAGAAGGAATCCCTTATCCGGTGAGGGTGACACCGGGATTCCATGAATTGCTCACATGGTCTATGTTGGTTAAGGCTTACCCCCACAAAGAATGTTATGAACTATGGCTTCTTAAGAATGTACTACTTAGTGTGGGTGGTGGTATGGGACGCCATCTATGCATTGCACAAGTAGGCTTTGAGAAAGGTTGTGGTGTGTTCCTTTATAATGTTAAGGGTAATGAATGTGCTCTTATGATGATGATAATGAGAATGTTGGCTTAATGTCTAATGAATGAAAGTGCTTTTAATGAAATGAAGCTAATGAAGAATGTTGACTTATATGCTTGAATAAGATGATGCATGCTATATTTGGACTGTATTATGAGTTACTTCTTTGTCATGACTAAATGAATATGAATGTGCCTTGTCTATGTTGGCTTCCATCAGTACTTAGTGTGAGTAGTAGTATGGGATGCTACTTATTCATTGCACAAGTATGACTTAGAGTTTCCCTAGGTGATGGTCTTTATATGTTGATATGACTTATGTAATGTTTATGTCTCTTATGTATGAGTATTGTGTAAGGATGGAAAGGTTAAATGGTGAGGTCACTTTTGGTGACCTTAAGGTGATATTTTAGTGTGGATGGTGGTATGGGACACTATCCATACATTGCACAAAGTATATCTTGAAGGTTACTTGAGGTGAAGGCTTAATGTGAAGGTAATGGTTTATATGTGATTATGTTCTAATGTGGTTAAAGGACTTGTATGTTGATTATGTCTTGTATTATGCCTCTTATGCTTATGTTCATGAAGTTTTACCAAAATGGCATATATCATGACTTTCAAATAAAATGTCCATTCAAGAATGTTTTTGCATGGCTATCATACTTAATACTTAATTGTGCTAACCCATTCTTCTTCATGTTTACTACAAGTGTAGGTTTCGGCATTTGAGTGGTTTTCTCTAGTGAAGCTTGGAATTGAGTTCCCCAAGACTTTTGGTATGTCCTCATAGATTGAGGGCAAGTAGTTGATGTTTCCTTTCTTTTCATGTAATAGACTATTGTTAAGATTTTGATTGTAAAGGGTTGTGACCCTATTTTGTTTCAAGTATGTTGTTTAGATGGCCATGTGAGATGATAGACTTCCGCTTGCTTTTAAATGAATGTTTTCGATTGTTGGATTTATAAACGAAAAGTTTTAAATTCCACACTATTTCTAAGTATCTTATTTTATGAATGCTATGAGGCTTGTATAAGACCCCTTCGGGGTCGAGTACGCAGTGTCGCTTCCGGGGTGTAGACTCGGGTTGTGACAAGAATTCTTTGCAATATTCAAATTCTTAAAGAATCTCTTTAAACATGAATCAAATTCCCTCGTTAAAAGAGTTGTGCAAGTTTGTTTCTTACTTTTCCATTAAATAGCACCACCAATAAATAAGAAAGCATGACCGGTGGTTGATTTTATATCACACCGGTCACCAGCCCAATCAACATTTGTATAACCTCTTATGAATAAATCAAATCCACTATAACATAGTGAATGATCTGCATTTTCTTTCGAGTATCAGAATATTCTCTTTACTACTTTCCAATGAACTCTTCCAGGATTGGATTGGTACCTGTTAACCAGACTACGGCATAACAAATGTCTTGCGAGTATGCATCATAATATATATCAAACTCTCGGCAACACTAGAAAATGGAACTCAGGACATGTCATCCTTTTCTTTTTCAATCTTTGGACACATTTCAAGGCTTAAAGTTTCACCCATTGCTACAGGAATATCCATGGATTTGTAAATATTCATTCGAAAATTTTCCAATACTTCTTTATATATCCTTATTGAGTTAAACTCATAAATTTCTTGGAACGATCTTTTTGGATCCTAACACCCAATATATAATCAGCTTCAACCATATCTTTCATATCAAATAATTTTGAAAGTCATGACTTGACAGTTTTCACATACTCCAAATTTTTTCCAACTTGTAAAATATTATCTACGTAAAGAGAAAAAATTACAAATTTTTCATTGGACTTTTTCACATAGATGCAATGGTGTTCATTGATCATTATTAAATCAAATGAAATCCCCTCCTTATGAAATCGCAGGTACCAGTGCCTTGAAGATTGCTTTAGGCCATAATTTGATCTTTTCAATTTACAAACTTTCTTTTTTTGTTCTTTAACAACGAAACCTACTCGTTGTTATATGTAATTTTCCTCAGAAAAGTGGTCTTCCTGTCCATTTAGTCTAATCCTAGATCTAAACGCGCAACAGTAGCTAAAAGTAATCGAATGTAGGTAAACTTCTCAATTGGTTAAAAAGTTTCCTCATAGTCTATTCCACATTCATGAGTAAAACCTTTTGCCACCAATCATGCTTTGAGTCTTTCTGTCACGCCCGAGGCTACCCCTGGACGTAAAACACGGCACCTAGGACACGAGTGACCCGAAGTTAACCCTGAGCTGACATATAATAAGAATAATAAAAGATAACTGAATAAATATACTATGCGGAAGCGTAAATAGTGATAACTAAAAGTGGGTAATACCCAATACTGATCTGAATATAAAACTGAAAATGAGTTTAACGATAACTGAAAGATAAAACTCACACTAAAACTGAATCTAAACTATGTCTGAATAAAAGCCTCTACTGACTAGAGATGCGGAGATATGTCCCCAACTAACTCTACTGAAACTAAAACTAAAGACCTAAAATGGAATGATAACATGTCACTCATCCTCGAACAGTGAGGACTCACCACTAATGCTGCTGAACTAGAGATCGGGAACCGATCTATGCATGATCTGAATGTTGAGGACCTAAACCTACATCACGAGAAGATGTAGCGTAGAGTATGCGTCAGTACTTGAAAGGTACTGAGCATGCAGGATAGAATAAAGCTGAATAAAACATATAAAATATATAACTGAACAAAGCGATAAAGCAATGATATAATCTGAACATGTTAAATAGGCTAAACATGTTGAATATTAACTAACTGAGTGTAGTGACCAAGTTTAAAACATACTGAGATTGAATACTAAATTGTAACTGATAACCTGGTCACTACACTAGAATCTGTCTAAAGGAGTTACTAATAACCGACATAAAATCACATGAGCTAAATGTGGAGTCCGATGTATACGCCCCATCGAGAGGACCCAATATACCTCACCAAAGGTATAGAGGCATGACTAGCGTGATCACTAAGTAAAATGCCCACAGAGGGGACTTACCTACGGGGCACGTAGTTATGGGACTATGTGGGTGACTGACCCTTAGTTCACTCGATATTAAGCCTACTCCCAACTGATTATGTAATTAACACATTATGACTGAATATCTATAGTACTAAATAACTCAAAATACTGACACGCTAAATGAAAATGCAACATTAATATGCTGATAACTAAACATTCTTAACTGGGGCATATATAACAGAATAAACTAACCTAGCAAGTGTAATTGATGAACCAAATGAATCTACACAACTAGCGTTCTGAGTTTCATGAAAGAAGCTAAGCAACAATTCCTCAAAAACATGATAATCTAATTTAGATTAGTCTACCAACTGAAGCACAACAATATTCTGAATTTCTAGAAACTCTAAATCTAAACATGTTGTAGAGAATCAAGAGTCTGACTGAATTCTAGGGACCTAATGGGTGAAAGGAACCCATTAGTGAAATCCCATATACCTGGTGACAAATTCCACGGAAAAATCTTTCGATTTTGGGCTGAAACTAATGAAAACCTGTTGCATTCTTGGAGAGGAGTTTGGTCAACTCTTTCTCCTTCTTTTCGTTCAACTTGATGATTTTTTGGAGAATGAATGCCTAGGGTAAGTTCTAATTAAGTTACTAGGCTAAAACTTACCAAAACTACGTAGTTTAGGGTTAAACGACGTAGTTTAGAGGTCCAACGCTTATGGAAAAGACCAAACGACCCCTGACTTAAAAGCTGTCGTGGCCACCGACGAAACTAACCAACGGTTCGTGGACTGACCCACAGTCCGTCCTGGTCAACCATCGACGGGGTTTTGGGAGTTGAAATCTGGGGTCCGACCTGTGGCCCTGGACCACGGACCGTGGTCAGACCTACGGTCCGTAGCTTCGGGCGTGGGTCTACCCATAGCCAAATTTTTTGGGCTTTCTAGGGAAGGGTTGCAAGTGGCCATCTACGGACCCTACCTACAGTCCGTGGGTGGTGCCCGTCGGTGGCACCTACAACTTCTGGAATCTGCATTATGGTCTGTCTTGGATATGGGGTGTTACACTTTCTATGACCTATCCAATTTGCCTTTAACTTTGAGAATCCATTTGTTCCCATTAGATCTACGTCCCTGAGGAAGGCCAACTAGATCCCAAACATTATTGGTTTTCATGGATTCTAATTCTTTTTTCTTCGCTTTTAACCATTTATCCTTTTTGGGGCTTGATAAGTCTCTATCACAAAATTAGGTTCATATAAGTCTATAGGAGATACCAAGAAAACATAATATGTAATCTCATAAGATCATTTTGATACACCTGTTTCTTGTACTCTTATGTAATTGAAGTTAAGATTCCTCTATAGGATTTTGGGATTCAAAACTCTCACTTGGACCAAGAATTATCTCTTGATCAATTGATTTATCAACTATGTACAAAGATATTATCTGATCTTCTGAATTTAATATTTCATAAAGAGGTTTACATTCATCTATTTCACCCTTTTTGGGAAATACATTTTCTAAAAATCGGACATCTTGTCATACAATTTCAGTAATATGTCCATCTTCAAATTCGTCAATGAACACATATCCTTTGGAGTGTTTAGAGTATCTTATAAAGATACATTTCCTTCCTTTTAACTTATTTACCAAACTAACCAAAACGATCCTTAATATATGCAGCACAACCCCAAAGTCATAAATCATTTAGGTTTGGCTTACGACAAGTCCAAAGCTCATAAGGAGTGGAAAGCACTGATATTGAAGGCACTTTGTTCAATATATACACTGCAGTCAATAATGCAGCTCCTAAAAAAGAGATAGGCAAATTTGGTTGCGCCATCATTGATCTTGTCATGTCCAATAATCTTGTATTCCTTCTTTCAACTACACCATTTTGTTAAGGTGTATAAGGAGTAGTTAACTGCTTGATAATACCCTTTTCAATACATAATTTTTCAAATTGTTTTGATAAATATTCACGTCATTTGTCGGTTCTTAAAACTTTTACGCTTTTATCTAATTAATTTTTAACTTCACTCATATATCTTTTAAAGCACTCAAGTTCTTCAACTTTATCAGAAATCAAATAGACATAATCAAAGCACATGAAATCGTCATTAAATGTGATGAAATATGTTGCACCAAACCTTGCCCTCACATATATCATACCACAAATATTGGGATGAATTAGTTGAAGCGGGAACTCAACTCTTTTATTCTTCCCAAATGGCTTACGTGTAATCTTTCCAGCAAGATAATTTTCACACGTATGCATATCAAATTTGGTGAAAGAACCTGAATGTCCTTCCTTTGTCAATCTATTCATTCGATCTTTCCCTATATGACCTAATTTGGCATGTCAAGTAATAACATCAATATCATTGTTACTTGAATAACATGTCATCATACAACGGTCAACATAATAGTCATAAGTTAAAGGATTACAATCTAAAATGATAAAATGATCATACCAAAGTCCAAAACCATCTAAAATATTCTAACACCATTACGACTAAAAAACAAATCAAAACCATTGTCTAAAAGAACAAACACAATCACTATGTTTCTTCAAATATCTAGAGCATATAGGACATCATGCAACATTAAAGAATGGTCACCGCACAAGTCCACTTTGAAAGTGATAATCCTTTTGGCTTCTAGTCTAGCATTATTTCCTACATAGATCAACCTTGATTTAGATGAAATTCGATGAAATTTCACAAACGGTTCTCGATCTCGACTCACGTGGTCGGTGGATCCCGAGTTTACAATCCAATAGGGTAAGATTCAGTTAATAAAAAAGTGCTAGAAACATATGTAGCACTTAGAGATGTATTCAGAAATGCTACCTTCTTTTGGCTCAGTAAAGCCACGAGCAAAACTCTCCAGCACTTGGCAATTATAGCACTTTATTTTGCTCTTTTCTCTATTCTTGAAAAACTATTTCACTTCTTGAAAGTTGGCTTCTTCTTTTTCTTAGAGGGTCCTTCTCTTGTCTTTTTGTCTTTGACATTCCTTTTCCAATTCTTATTGCACTTGAAGCTTGAAGACTTTTTGCCACTTGACTCTGCCATGAAGGAATTAGAAGCAACTTTAGTAGCACCAAGTCGCTCAACTTCAAATTCAACATAGAGGGAAACATTAGAAAAGATTTTGATACTATCATTATGGTTCAAGTTAAGCTTCAAATGTTCCTAATTATTGGAGAGATCGAACACTGCCTGAAGTTGTTGCTCATCTAGAAGAACATGGCTAACACTCTTGAGTTGAGCTGTCATGTTTGACATCACCCTAAGGTGTTGTTTGACATTTTGATCATGACGAGTTTTGTATATATCAAATTTGACAGTCAAGTGTCGGAGGTGGGTTACAGATTTATGATAACGCTCAAACTACACTCAAAAACAATTAAAAGAGTAGGCGGTCATTAGCAATAAAAATAACAACCTAGAGAGTCGAGGTCGAATCCCACAAGGAGTGATATAGTACATGGAAATTAAGAGTGCAAACAAATTCACTGTAGTAATTAGAACAAGTGGGTGGATGATTCCACCAAATTCACGAAAAGGGTTTTGGTATCAATTATCAAAATTAAATTAAAATCGGGGATTCAAACAAGTAAGAGACGATCTAGGGGTGTGTGGATATGTATCGATGTCAAATAGGGGTACATGTGCTTGCTCAATAATTCTAAACAATAATGGATAGGTTGGTAATCTTCAATGACACTATTTCTTTCGATCTCAAAGCATCATATCATATTTCTTTCTTTCATTTCCCTTATTTATGTTTTAAAGACATTGAGTTGAACACTTGCGTTCTTTTGAGTATTTCTAATTCAAACAATTATGAGTAAGGAGTCAAGCCAAGGGTTTGCTTGGGGGGACCAGTAATAGTTCTCAAGTGTCGGTCAAGTCTAGGGTGTAGGCTCGGGTCTTGACAAACTTGGTATTAGAGCACAGAGTTCAAAAGTCCTAGGGTATCTATGAAATCGTGTCAGTATAGTCTTAGTTATCAGTGTGAAGAGCGCTACATCTATAATCAGGAGGCTACAACATTTAGGAAACATCTCACTTCCTTCCTACTCTTTACATGTGATAGAGTTAAACTCTATAAAAGTTTCTTCTAATTCATGTTTGTACGTATCTTTTGGATCGTGCCTCTACGAAGATCTGTTTAAGGTCATCCTTCCAGGAGGAAATTTGATCCTCAGGATCAAGGGGTCCCCAATGCACCAGAAATGCAACCCCAATGAGAGGCCACTAATGCTGAGTTTCGGGATGCTATCCGAATATTGAGTCAAGTTGTAGCCAATCAAGCTGGTCAACAAAGAGCAGTTCGATAGGATGTGGCTGATACATCCAGGATACGTGAGTTCTTGAGGATGAATCCATGGGAATTTACTAGGTCAAATGTCACTAAGGATCCGAAGAACTTTGTGGAGGAGTTGTAGAAGATATTTGAGGTTATGCATATTGTTGATGTTGAGCGAGTGGAGCTAGTTGCATACCAACTCAAGGATGCTGCTAGGATCTGGTACGACCAATAGAAAAGGAGTAGAGTTGAAGGAGCACCAATTGTGAGCTGGGTTGTGTTTGAAAATGCCTTCATGGAGCGTTTTTTTCCCCGTGAGCTGAGAGAAACAAAGGTAAGAGAATTCCTCACTCTTAAGTAGTAATCCATTAGTGTGAATGAGTACAACCTCAAGTTCACTCAACTATCCTATTATGCTTCGGAGATGGTTTATGACAAGAGGAGTAAGATGAGCTTGTTTGTTTCTGAGTTGTCTTGTCTGTCAAGCAAAGAGGGGAAAGCTGCTATGTTAATAAGGGACATGGATATAGTAAGGCTTATGATCCATGTGCAACAATTTGAGGAAGATAAGTTGAGAGAGAGAGAGAAGAGTTGCGGAACAAGAAGGTTAAGACTGCAGGTAATGAGTGCGGAGCAGAAGACTGGAAATGTGATCAGGTCAACCTTTCAACAAAGACCAACCAGACCTGCTCCATCATCTGCTAGTGCACATGTGCCAAAGAACAGAGGTTAGTTCAGGAATCATAATTTGAAGAACTTTAGAGCTCAAACTTCCCAATCTCAAGATAGTGTGGCATAAGAGGCCAAGTGGACCTCTACATATGCTAAGTGTGGTAGAAACCACCCAGGAGCGTTTTGTGATTGCTCCACTTGTTGTTTCAAGTGTGGTCAGGCATGTCACTTCATGAGAAAGTGCCCTAAGAACCGTCATGGAAATGGTAGTATGGCCAATAGAGCCCAATCTTCTTCAGCGGCTCCAGTAGACAGAGTTGCACCTAGAGGAGCTATTTCAGGGACAGACGGAGCAGAAAATCGTCTATATGCTATTACTAGTCGCCAAGAGTAAGATAATTCACCAGATGTTGTCACTGATATGATCAAAGTCTTTACTTTTGATGTATATGCATTGCTAGATCTAGGTACGAGTCTATCTTTTGTGACTTCATATATTGATATGAGATTTGATATCATTCCTGAGCGACTTCTTGAGCCCTTCAGTGTTTCCACACATGTTGGTTAGTCTATTCTAGCTAAGAGAGTTTATCGTGATTATACCATCTCTGTCAATCACAAGGACACTATAGCTTCCTTAGTCGAGTTGGACATAGTGGACTTTGATGTTATTCTAGGTATGGACTAGCTTCATGTCTGTTATGCCTCAGTTGATTGTAGAAATCGAGTAGTAAAGTTCCATCTTCCTAATGATCCAGTTATAGAGTGGAGGAATAGTTCAACAATTCCTAAGTGTCCTTTTATTTTGTACCTTAAGGCCAGGAAGTTAGTTTCCAAGGGTGCATCGATCACTTAGTCCGAGTTAATGACTCTAGTGTTGAGACACCACCTATTTAGACATTTTCACTCGTGAGTGAGTTTCCAGAGGTATTTCCAGATGATCTTCCCAGAGTCCCTCGTGAGAGAGAAATCGACTTCAGCATAGATAATATTCCTGATACTCAACCTATTTCTATTCCCCCATATAGAATGTCTCTAGCTGAGTTGAAAGAGTTAAAAGAGCAGTTGAGAGATTTCCTTGATAAAGTTTCATTCGACCAAGTGTCTCACCTTGGGCGCTCCGATCTTATTTGTGAGGAAGAAAGATGGTTCTCTTAGGATGTGTATTGATTACTGCCAATTGAAAAAGGTTACTATCAAGAATAAGTACCCCTTCCGAGAATTGATGCTCTTTTCGACCAACTTCAGGGTGCCGCTTTCTTTTCTAAGATGGACCTTAGATATGGCAATCATCACTTGAGAGTAAGAGAAAGTGACATTCTGAAGACAACATTCAGGACCCGCTATGGTCATTATGAGTTTCTTGTTATGCCTTTTGGCTTGACTAATGATCTTGTAGCATTCATGGATCTTATGAACATAGTTTTTAAACCTTATCTTGATATGTCTGTTATCCTATTCATTGATGACATTCTAATTTATTCGAGGAATGAGGAAGATCACGCAAGTCATCTCAGAATAGTTCTCCAAACTCTCAAAGATAGAGAGTTGTATGCCAGATTTTCCAAGTGTGAGTTTTTATTCGAGTCTGTGCCGTTCTTAGGCCACATTTTATCTTGATAAGGGATTCGAGTTGACACTCGAAAGATTGAGGCGCCTCATAAATTGCCCAAATCCACATCTCCAACCGATATTATGAGTTTCTTGGGATTGGTTGGTTATTATAGGAGGTTTGTCGAGGGGTGTTCATCTATTTCTTCCCCGTTGACTAAGTTAGCTCATAAGACAACAAAGTTTCAATGGTCTGAAACTTGTGAGAAAAGCTTTCAAGAATTGAAAATGTGGTTGACTATTGCCACGGTGTTGACTTTACTGGAGGGTACACAAGGTTTAATTTTGTATTGTGATGCATCTAAAGTTTAACTTGGTTGTGTATTGATGCAGAATGGCAAGGTCTTAGCTTATGCCTCCAGACCGCTTAAGATTCACGAGAAGAATTACCCAACCCATGATCTAGAGTTGGATATTGTAGTATTTGCCTTGAAAATATGGCATCACTATCTTTATGGTGTTCATGTAGATGTTTTCACCGATCACAAGAGTCTTCAGTATGTTTTCAGTCAGACAACGTTTAATCTCAGACAAAAAAGGTGGTTGGAGTTACTCAAAGATTATGACATGAGTATCCTCTATCACCTAGGTAAGGCTAATGTTGTTGTTAATGCCTTGAGCAAGTTGTCTATGGGTAGTACTGCCCATGTTGAGGAAGGCAAGAAAGAATTAGCCAAAGATGTGCACATAGTTTCATGGTTGGGAGTCCGGTTGTTGGATTCTAATGAAGGTGGAATGGTGGTGATGAATGGGGCTAAATCATCACTAGTATCCAAAGTGAAAGAGAAACTAGAACAAGACCCTGTTTTGTATGAATTGAAGACAAATGTTCATAAGCAGAAACTGATGGCTTTTGAACAAGAGGGAGATGGTGTGTTGAAGTATCAAGGTAGATTGTGTGTATCAAAGGAGGATGAACTCCAAGAGAGGATCATGGAGGAAGCTCATAGCTCCATATATTCGATCCATCCTGGTTCCACAAAGATATACCAAGACTTAAGAGAAGTATATTCGTGGAGTAGCATGATGAGGTGTATTGCAGAGTTCGTTGCTAAGTGCCTGAATTGCTAACAAGTCAAGGTAGAGAACCAAAGGCCAGATGGTATGGTTCAGAACATAGATCTTCCTGAATGGAAGTGGGAAATGATCAATAGGGATTTCATTACTGGTTTGCCGTTGTCTCGCAGCATCACAATTCTATTTAAGTGATTGTAGATTGGTTGACTAAATCAACCCATTTCTTACCAATAAAGACAGCCTATTCAGTAGAGGATTATGCCAGATTATGTATTCAAGAGATAGTCAGACTTCATGGAGTTCCGGTGTCTATCATTTCAGATAGAGGTGTGCAATTCACCATAAAATTGTTGAAGTCGTTCCAGAAGGGTTTGGGTTCGAAGGTGAACCTTAGTACTGCTTTCTATCCCTAGATTGATGGCCAAGAAGAGCGAATGATTTAGACTATAGAGGATACATTGAGGGCTTGTGTGATCAATTTCAAAGGTAGTTGGGATGATCACTAACCTCTCATAGAGTTTGGTTACAACAACAGTTATCACTCTAGCATCTGGATAGCTCCTTATGAGGCACTTTATGCGAGAAGTTGTAGACCTCCTATTGGATGGTTTGAAGTCAGTAAAGCTGGGTTGATAGGACAAGACTTGGTTCATCAAGTTGTGGAAAAGGTAAAGATCATTCAAGTGAGGTTGAAAACAGCGCAAAGTCGTCAGAAGTCCTATACCGATGTTAGGAGAAGAGACTTAGAGTTTGAGGTGGATGATTGGGTTTACTTGAAGGTTTCACCTTTGAAAGGTGTTCTGAGGTTTAGAAAGAAGGGGAAACTCAATTCCTTGTATATTGGTCCTTACATAATATCTAAGAGGATTGGCAATGCAACTTATGAGTTGGAGCTACTGCCAGAGTTACCAACAGTTCATCTGGTGTTCCACATTATAATGTTAAAGAAGTTTATGGACCATCCTTCACTTATTATACCTACTGAAAATATTGGTATTAAGGACAACCTATCTTATGAGGAGATACTTATTGAGATACTTGATCGTCACATTCGCAAGTTGAGAACCAAGGAGGTAGCATCAGTCAAGGTATTCTGGAGGAATCATTTTATTGAGGAAGTCACTTGGTAGGCTAAGGAGGATATGAAGAAAAGAACCCACATCTCTTTCCTTCCAGAAAAATTCCCGACCATGGTAAAGACTTTTTGTAAAACACTCTTTAAATTGTTATGCTATGTTGTGTTAAATTGTATGTTGGGTATTTGAGCAGGGTGTTAGATGTTTCTACCCTTAATTCTACTTATAGTGATCTCATTCTAGGAAGAATGTTACCAAGAGGGAGATATTATAACACCTCGGTCTTAGAAAGGGCTAATTTTAGAAAGAACAAAATTAGAAATAGCCAATTTTAGATTTATGTTTGTCATGACCCAAGCCTAGGGCCTAGACGTGACATGGCGAATGAGGAACCCGAAGGAACCCCAAACAAGCCTCTCAAACTTGTCATCACACTTCATCGATCGCGGAAGTACAATCAACATTAATTAACGAGAAATAGGGACTAAGGGCAAACCATTTCAAAAAGACATCATGGAATAAGAGTCAAGCTCATTTACAAAATACTTGTCCAACGCACACCTCTACATACATAGATAGGACGGGGGCCATGGCATACTACCGGCTCCCCTCATAGTCAAAATACAATTGCAAGCTAAAGTCTCAAAACATAGGAGTAGGAAACATAACATAGCCCTCGAATCATTGAGGACTCACCAACAAACTCGGATAAGCACCGTACTAGCCACGTGAATGGAGAGAAGGATCAAGAGTAGCTCCGGTCCCTACATGGTGACATCATGTAGGCAAAATATGCGTTAGTACTTGGAATGTACTAAGTATGCGGGGTGCAACACAACAATAGACAAGGACACAATCGAAATACAAGAAATAGTTTCATAGGCATTATGAATAACAATATGAGGATGCATGATCAAAGTGAAGTCAAAACATGTTTAAGTAAATCTATACTAATAGTAGATATCATATGTGTATGCATGATCCAACCAATCTATAACCCCAACTTAGGATGGGGGATGCCGTTCACACCCGGACACCCTGGTGGCAAGGTATAAACCCCTCACATGGTTGATGTTGGTCACACCCCAAGCATCCTAGGTGGTGAGATATAAACCTCTCACATGGTTGATGTTGGTCACACCCCAAGCATCCTAGGTGGTGAGATATAAACCTCTCACATGGTTGTCCGGTTCTTTTCCCCCGGACCGGGCATGGTCATGCAACACTTTATATAGGAAATTCCCATTAGGCTCTAATGCAATCTCACGTATGGAATGAACATATACACAAGCTTAGTTTGTCATCAACACATCTCTGGATTGCCATACATCTCATAACTCAAGCTTTAAAGCATCGATTCATCAATTCTCCATAGTTGGACATTTTGTCAAACACCTTGAAGGCATGTAATGGAATCAAAGAGCATGGAAAATAGGGTAGTAATTATGCAGCCAAACCAGTGAACAACCTACAACAACACCTTTTAACACCCACAATACCACATGAAAATCTCCACATCCATTCCAAATTTAGATTCAAGTTCTAGAGTCACAACATGCTCAAAACAATCACTTTTCATGTTTAAAATTCAATGTGCAGGAAATTATTACAAAGAACAAGACTAATTTATGAATCTTAACTTAAACCATGAATTAGTGAGTAGAATAGAGTCTAGGCACTATGGGTGGAAGGACCCATGAGTTCAACACCACATACCTTGAGTTCTTATGAAGGTCTTGAGAGTGTCTTCAATGGAAGCTTGGAACTTGGAGCAACAGTCTCTTCAATCTTGAGGAAGGTTTTGGATTAGGGTTCTTGAGAGAATTTCAGAGAAAATGTGTCTAAGTATGGGAGAGGTGTTTTGGGAAATGTTTTAGAGATGGGAATTGAACTAATGGTATATAGGAAATAACATATGCCCTTTGGAAAAATGGTCCAACACTTAGAAAAAAAAATGAGGCGGGTGAACAGTAAAAACGCTCACTGGAAATTGCATTTCCTGCCGGACAGATTTTACGAAAATGGGCATAACTTCTTCGTCCGAACTCCGAATAAGGTGAAACGAAGTGCGTTAGGTAGATAACTCAAAGGGCTTTCCATGGATATGTTATGGGCCACCCAATTATTTGTGTGCTAGGAGATATGACCCTCCACACTAGACCCTCGAAAAAGGCTTCACTTGGAAATTTTGGATTTTGATACGGTTGCTCTAAAATTTGGGTTAGACCCATTTCCCACTCAATTTGACCCCCTAAACAAGAATATGAAGTCGAATTTTCGAAAAACGAAACGAATTTTTTTTTTATATAGCTAAACACGTTTCCGGTAACTTCCGAAGCACATTTTTAAGAACCTTTTGGGTCATTTCAATGCAAGTTAGTCTTCAATTGTGAATTTTGGGTCAACTTCAAATAACCATAAATTTCAGTACATGATAAGTAAGGTGGATCATAAGATATCGAATGAAAGATCTTTGAGTCCTTTATCCAACGCCACTGAGTTTACTAAATTTCAATTTCGGATGAGGGAGATATGCCCATTTGAATTCAGCCTGTCCAGTTAAGGAAGTTCATCCAAATTAAGGAAGGGTATTTTGATCTTTTCCTTACCCTCACCTAGCCTAAAAGTTTTTCTCACCCCTTTTAGGGGTCTAAATAGATTGAAATCAGTTTGTCTTTCAAAAGAAGCGTAGGAATTTTTAGGGGAGTTCAAGAAGAGAAAAGATAAAAGATTCAAATGTTTGTTAAAGAAAATAGAGATTTCGCCAAGAACAAGTGTTCTTCGAGGTATGTAAGCTTTCATAGTTACAAGTTTGTTAACCCTTACATAAATCATGTGATTTTAATCCACAATTTCTTTCTTCAGTTTTTGAATTCTTGAGAAATTTTGACGTTTTAGCTTCATTCTTTAACAATGGAGTCTTGTTGAGTTCTTGAGGTTAGGGTCTTGCGAATGAGTGTTCTTGTTGGTGGGTTTTGTGTGGATTTTTGTTGTGATTTTGTTGGGTTTATAATCTCAATGGAGTTTGAAGGAAATAATTTGATTTTAGATGAGTTTGGCTTAGGAATTGAGAAGAAAAATTTGTCAAAAATCTTGGCATGGGGGTGGGGCATCGCGCCACCACTACGCCAGAAATTATGCCTAGTAGTGTTGGGCCTGGTGGGGCACGCCACTTAGTGCACCCCAACTATTGTTCTGAAGTTTTCGGGTTGGCGCCCCGCGCCACTCAGTGCGCCAAGGACCCCAGGTCGCTTACCTATCCGTTCTTCTTTCTGTGAGAGTTTCATCGAATCGCACCTATGTTCTCTTCTTGATTTCCACAGTTAAAATCTTCATCAATCTTTGAGAAATCCTATTTATCCAAATCATAACTCTTGAATTAACATTTCAAATTCAAGAAAAGATTAAGAGTAAAGTTGTAGTAAAGTCTTTAAGTCACTTTGAGAAGTCTTTTACAATCTTTTAAAACTTAGTTTAAGACTTGAGTACTTGAGCATGAGGATAAGGAGAGTTGAGTTAACATTTTCAAAATGAATATAAGTGAACTAAGTATTCTCAAAGAGTAAATGTTTTACATTTAAAACAAGAGGAAACTTTGATTTTCAAATGAATTCATGAGGAGTTTTGATCATCATCTCTTTTCAGAGAACCTTTTAAGTAATAATATCAAAGTTCGAGGATGAGGAAATATTTTTAAACATATGAGCATGAGTTATATTATTGGAAGTAGTATTGAGCAGAGACATGGGGACGAGTTCAGACAACTCAAAGTCCTCATAAACCATGTATGCGAACATGGATAAATGATCATACTTTTTAGATGACTTTCTATTATTGCTTTTAAGCATAATTTAGTGGATCCACTTAGTTTAGGATGTCTTATACTCCGCAAGGTATAGCACAGTTATGGCAGCGTGAGTGAGACGATGTATCATCACATAGCTCATAGTGATGGTTATCAGTTAGATAATCTCCCAAATAAGAGTAAAAAAGTTATTATTGTATTTTTAAATACATTGAGTTATTATCTACTGTTTCAAAATATTTCTTTATAATGCATCTTTATTGTTGCTTTTATTTTGAACTGAGTTTGAGTATTTCTGAATTTGAAAATCTTTGAGTATTCTTGAGTTGAGATGAGGTGAGTATGTTCTTCCTTTTTATCAGTTCAAGTCTATGTGTGTGCTTTAGAGCTCCCCTTGCATGCTCCTACGTTCCATGTACTAACACCATTTTTCCGGTATCTTTCATGATGCAGATATAGGTAAGCATGGTCTTCAACAGGCGCTTTGTTGATACCACTTGCAGTTCCAGCGTTGCTTGGGGGAACCTCCTTGCTTCGGAGGGTTCCACATTTAATTTCAGTAGTATTATAATGTCGTGAGTATTTTCCCAACTTTCATCATAGTTGTTAGAGGCTTCATAGATAGAAAATAGTATTTGAGGAGTGTTTATTTCATTTCCCTTATTGATGTTTTAAAGACTTTGAGTTGAACACTTGCGTTCGTTTGAGTATTTTTGATCCAAAATTTTATAGTTTATGATATCATTATGAGTTGAGTTTACATTGAGTTCTTTATTGATGAGTAAGTCTTCTGTTGAGTAAAGAGTCATGCCAAGGGTTTGCTTTGGGGACCAACAATGGTTCTCGAGTGCCGGTCACGTCCAGGGTGTAGGCTTGGCGCTTAACGCAAATACACTATAAGTATAAGACACATGATTTTTCATATCAGTGTGAGATGTTTAGGAGACACATTTATCATGTGAAGATACATAAAAAATTATATAAAAGATTGAAATATCAAACTAACATTTAATGCTAAATTTAAAAGGCTATATATGCATTTAGTCATAATTAAAGAAGAAGTAATTGACAAATATTATAGTTCTTAGAGGTATATTTAAAAACTTTTAAGTAGTGCAAGGTCTTTTATGCTCTATAAAAGCTTCAACCTCCTTTCTTTAACACTCCAAACCCTACATTTCACTTAGCCGCCATACTCTTTTTACTTTGTATATGAATGGCCTTCATGAGCCTTAGTTGTTACTCAAATGACACTAAGTGATAAATATTTTTTAAGGATGTACTTGAAGATGGCTTGCAAAGTGCATCCTAGTAAGTTAGACACATTCATTAGTTCAAGGATATCTTTCAGGTAACATCCTGGAGGATAATTCCATTAAAAAGTAACTTTACTTTAATCAAGTTTTACATGTAAAGACTTTACCAAAAATTCTTGTTAATTCATTGGTTTTTTTTAAAAAAAAATTGGTCTGAGGGCCTGCTTATTCATTATTTACAAAGGTCCATACAAATTAGGACCGACCCACAATGAGACCAGTCCCTAGCAAAAAGGAAAGCCAAAAACATCTAAGCATTTGTTGACATTATGTCTATCTTCTCTACCTAACTTCCGATTCCTCAAGCAATGTTACCCTCATGGATTTGTCAGAGTTTCGAACTCAAGGACTTCCAGATGGATCTTTTTGTCGGAGACTTACTGGATGCTCTGCTTCACTGAGGTAATTTTCTCTTCTTCCTAGTTGATCCAAAGGTCAGATCACTCTTGAACCTCATGTCGATATTCATTCTTGGTCTTAGTATGGACCATCTCATTTTGGGAGTTTATTGTAGATCTAGCTGATATATGCCTAAGATTTGATTGTATATGCATAACCTATTGTAGCTATGTCTTAAGTTGTCGCCGCTCCTTCATATCATAACTTAACTTGTATAACTTATGACCACTCCTTCCTTTTGTTGTTTATACTTCTTACCCTTTTATTCTCATTTGCCTCATTGATGGTTGATTTTACTAGTCTTTATGTGAAGAACTGGTAATGTTGCTTTTTCTGTGATCAAGACTTGTCTTGCTCTAACTGCAAGTTCATGAAAACTGTGATATTCATGACTTGTTTGGCCTTCTATTGATATGTTAGCTATACAATCTGCTAAACTGTTGCCTTCTTTGTATGTGTGTGTGATTGTAGTAACTGTTAGAAGCATGATGTCTCTGATTTCCTCTATTCTCTCCACCAATTCCCAAGGTACTTTCCACTCCTTTTGGATGATTTTTTTTAGACCAAGTGAATCAGTTTCAATTAAAACATCCTGTAAGTTCCTTTCTTTCAAGTTCTTAACGCATCTAAGATTGCTAAAGATTATGCCTCCATGTTTGTAGCAATTCCTATTCCTTTTTATTTTGCAAATATTAGATCCCCTCTGCTATCTCTAAGATAATAACCAAAAGAACTCAAACTTGGATTACCTCGGCTGGCTCCATTAGTGTTGCATTTTATTCTCCTACTGTCAGGCTTCCATGTACAACTAAGGTAGTATATCATTGGTTTATAGGTCCCTATTTTGCTCATTATGTCTAGCAATGAACATTCTATTCTTTTTATCCATGGATACTTCTTCTTTATTAGCTGTCTCAGAACTCTAACTATTTGATTAACCATCTCCTCATAGCTGATGTTACTGCCATGTTTGATTGCATTTCTCCTTTTCCGTATAGTCCACAAGACGATAGCTGGTATGGCTCTGTACACTTCCTGTAACTTTGGTGATTCCTTATGTTTGCACCAAGATATTATAAGTTGTTGAAGTAGCATTCCCTCCATCTTTATTCCTACACAATTAGCAAAATGCCTCCATAGTTTATTTGCTATGGGTCTGTTAGAAATAAACCTTGATGGTATGTTAATCTTCATCTTTTTAAGATTGTCATCTGCCGCAATTCTTCTCTTCCACACCCCCTCCACATAAAGAATCTGAGTTTAAAAAAGAGCTCTTTCTTCCAGATCAACTCATAGTCTCTTTTCTTCTCATGATTATTTCTCAATAAATTTCAAGCAGACTTCACAATAAACCTCCCCAGTGTGTTGCACATCCACCAAGCTACATCATTGTTAGACTATGTAGTTGGGGTTTTTATGTTATCCATGATGTGATCAGTCATTTCAATGGATAATTTCTCCAATAACAGTTGTCTATTCCACATTCGTTCCGTAATAAATTCCTTCACTTCAATATCTTCCTCCGCTACCTCTTCCTCCAAATAGTACAGTACCCCTAACTTGGTCCAATTATCAAACCAAAAGCTAGAAGATCCAGTCTTAACCTTCCTCCATATTTCATTCTCCACCTCTTCTCTAATGAGAACCATTTTCCTCCACTCATGTGATTTCGCAAAACCTTGAGGAATGATAGGATGATGCTTCTTACAATATTTATTCCATATATATGAAGCCCATAGTTATGAGGTGGTAGTTCTGAAGTTCCACCAGAGCATGGAAAATAAAGCTTTAGATACATCATGTAATGATCTGAGACCCAAACCCCCTTCCTCCTTTGGGTTACACATTTTGTCCTATGCCACCCAATGCTTGTTTACTGAGCCAGTTGTGTTAGCCCAAAAAAACTTGGCAAATATCCTATGCAACCGATTTATGACCCCATCAAATGGGTTCATGGTTGACAACATGTACACATGCAGTGATTGTAGCACATGAGCTATTAATATATACCTCTCTCAAAAAGATAACAATCTACTCTTCCACAAACTGATCCTTTTCATGAACTTTTTAATCAATTCTTCAAAGTGTTTTCCATTTTTCCTCCCATAGAAAATAGGGCAACCTGAGTAGGTGAAAGGAAAGGAGCCTTGCTTTATTCCTGTGATCCTCCTGATTTGATTAAAAATACCAATGTGAACCTTCTCATGCAAGTACACTAAACTTTTGTTCAAATTAATCATTTACCCTGAAACTTCCTCATGATTCCTCAACACCTTCATCATCTTCTTTATAGAGGTAGGTTGTCCAGAACAGAAAAGGATGGTATCATCAACATAAGATAGATAATTAATTTCAGGACCCCATTTTTGCATGCCATACCCTTTAAACTCTAGATCTTCAAACAATTTGTTGAGGCTCAATTTGTTGAGGTTCCTAGCTAGTACTTCAGCAATTATGATGAATATGAATAGAGTAGGTGACAAAGGATCGCCTTGTTTCAGTCCTCTAGAAGACTGAAAAAAACCAAAATTCTACCCATGCAATATCACTGAGTACCAGTTCTTAGAGATCAATCTTACCACCATATCTATAATTATTTCTAAGAACCCAAATTTCCTAAGCACTCTTACCAAATATTCCCAAGAAACTCTATCATACGCTTTTTCCATGTCCAATTTCATAACAACATTGTCAGATTTGTTCCTCCTACTAATATCCCTCACAATCTCCTGAGCTAGTAGGACATTTTTTGTTATACTCCTCTCTTTTATGAATCCTAACTGGTTGTTTTGTATAATATCTAGTAGAACTAGCACCCAACCTTTCATGAAGCATTCTTAAAATAATTTTGTTGGTGAAGGTGCTAAGACTAATTCGCCTTAAATCTCCAAAATTATCCAGTCCCTTTTTTGGGAATTAAGATCAAATTTGTGTGTATGATGAACCTTAGCATCTCCATTCCACAGTAAAATGATTTTACCATGTTAATGATGTCCTGTTTTACAATTTACCAACAACTCTGAAAAAAGTGCCAGAGTATCAATCTAGCGCACTTGCACCTTCCCATTTAGGGAAAAAACCACACTTTTTACTTCCTCTTATGTTGGGAGTCTTTCCATTGATTAATTTTTCTCCCTGGATATTATCTTAAGAATATTTTCTAACACGGTGTACTATCTGGGTTCATTGGTTTCTGTGAACTGCTCCCTAAACAAATTGACTGCCTCCTTTCCAATGTTATTTGTGGAATAAATTATATCTCCATGCATTGTGTGTATTTCTGAAATATGTAGCTTCTTTCTTCTACCCTATACATAGGCATGAAAGAACTTAGTGTTCCTGTCTCCATTCTGAAACCACCTCATTCCAGCCTTCTGCTTCGAGTATTCCTCCTCTATTTGTATATAGCTTTATAAGTTAGCTTCACCCTTTTTTAAACCATTACTGTTTTCTGGGGTTGGATTGATTTCAAACTAAGCTTTCTTAGCTTTTATCACATCTTCTAATATGGCCACCTATTGGAATATATTCCCACAAGTTGATTTGCTTCATTGTACCAAGACTACCTTTAATCTTTTAATATTTTGTTGAACAATGGTAAACGGTGATCCTTGTGTTTCCTTCTTCCAACTCTCCTCCACCATTCTAACAAACTCATTGTGATTAGCCCAGAAATTTAAGAATCTAAATGGTTTGCTGATCTGCTCTTGTATATTTTTGCAACTCACATGTAAAGGGGCATGGTCAGACCCTTTCCTTATCAAGTGATGGACCTCACTTTCTTGGAGGGTGTTCATGAATTCATTATTTTCAAAACTATTGTCACGTCTTTTGAAAATACATTCCTCGTCAATTCTTCCATTCCACCAAGTAAAATAGCTTCCTATAAACTTCTATTCATTTAGGGCATAGGTATTTATACACTGAATAATATCAGTGGTTTCATTTTGTGTAACTGCCAAGCCCCCCAACTTTTTAGAATCATGGATAATGGTGTTGAAATCCCCTCCTACTATCCATGGCATATTGTGTTGTTAGCAATGTCTTCAAGATCCTCCCAAAACTCTAATATTTCCAGAGCATTACATCTAGCATGTACTGCAGTTATCATGACTACATTCTGATTCACTTATGTTTGAACCTAATGGTTATCTGTTGTACTGAGTCCATTGTATGTTGTTCCTCCCAATCATTATCCAAGAAAATCTAGATTTTTGTTAAACAATTAACTTTTTTTTTTATAAAGAATTAACTTTAGCATGTTGTTTGCTAAGTCTTCTTCTATAGGTTCATATTTCTGTTGGGCTTTGAAAAGGCTCTAATAGAGCTATATTTGAATAATGAGTTTTCCTGTTAACATCAAGTAGTCTCTCAAAAACATTTTAAAATTTTACTGATCTTATGTTTCAGAAAAGTAATTTGTTAATCATTGATCAATGGAGGAAGATGTTCTCTTCATGCTCCTTGTATTTATTTGTAGAGGTACAGTACTGCTGCATTTCTTTTTGTGCTTTCCTTTTAGCTTCCATATTTGTCTGGGTGACAAATCCCCATCTCTTCCTATCTGCTCTATGGATACCTCCAAAATATCTTCTTCCTCTTCATCTTGCTTTTTATACACTTCTTCAGGCTGGATCTTGTTTATTCAAGGAGTTTTTTTCTCTGGTGTACTTCTCAACTTTTGGTGTTCTACTTTCTGCTCCTTCATGTTTTCCTCCTTTTTATGCATGTTAACTTCCACTTCAGCATTGTATGTGTATTTTTCCTCCCTCATTCTATCCGTGATGGCAGTACCTATATGTGTACTTTCTGCATTTGAGGTCTCCTTAGGTGATTCCATACTTTTTAAATCAATGATGCTTTGAACTCTTAAAAGGGTAAGTTCTTTAGCTATGTGCTTAGACCATGAACTTGTGCTTCCTATCTCCTTATCTTGTCTGCTTTGATCATCAACGTTCTTATGAAGGAAATTTCTGTTTTTTTCTTCTACCCTTGTTGTGATCCTGGCTCATTGTTATCTCTTGTTTCCTCTTTGTCACCTCCTTCCTCTAATGCATCAAATTTATTTGTTGTTTTCACATGTTGATCATCATTTTTTTCTTTCCTCCTTGGATTCCATACCTATTTAGGCTTTTCTTTCGAATAAAGTCTTCCTCTTCTGTTCTTAGTTCTCCTCCATTGCTCCTTGAAACCAGTAGCAACGTCCCCATTCTCCTTTCCTTTCTGTTGTTTCCCCAATTCATTTTGTTCAGTAATAACCTTTTTCTATAATTCTTCGCTTGTGTTCCTCTTTTCCTTATCTTCTTCCACCTCCTTTTCCTCCTTTGGGTATAGCTCTGGATGAAGAATGAAAAATTGTTCCTCATTATGCCCCTGCAACTTACATGTCTTGCAACATTTAAGCACGTAGTCTTACTTTATAGTCACCCATCTTTCAAGTACCTACCCTAATTTATTCCTCATTCCCACATTAATGTGTTTTGGGAATTCTCCAAGCAGATCCACTTCCACCTTCACTCTTGCACAGCTGGGGCGTATTTTATTCAGGGTTGCCATATCAATTTGTAGTGGCTTTCTTATAGCTGCCTCCATTGAAAACATAGGTTTTTTCCAAAAAAAATCAGAAGGAGTGCAGAGAAAGAGATCCACGCGATTGCAGTAGTAGTTGCTTCTTCTTGATTAAAGTTAGGTTCCCATTTCAAAGTCTGCATATGGTACGACTAATAATTGTGAGTGATGTAAAATTGGGGCTTTGATAGCAGGGTCACATAATCCTCCAGCAGTGAAGCCCCTAATCAATATATATCTATTGCTATGTAGCTCCATAACTACTTCTCCTTTGAGCTCACATTGTTTTGGTATTAGTCGTCTCAGATCCTTTATATCAGGCCAAACATATGAAAATTTCCCAATCACGGCATATTAAAGTTTCTCATTGATAATCATTTGGTCTACTTCCTCCTCTTCCCATATTATCTTTGGTTCACCGTGTTGGTACGTGATAGGCTTTAAAGGGAGCGATTTGGTCTTTTGGGCGTGTGTGGTTAAGGTATTTGCATATGTAGGTTTGTTCTGAGCAATGGGCCCAATTGGCAAGCCAACCTCCATCGATGGATGGTGGCCGGTGGCCATAGCGGCCATGTCGGCAGTGAGTTGTTAGGCAAAATATTTGGTTTTAGGCTTGTAGGTGGAGAGCGTTTTTATTTTGACTCATTTCAACATAATTTTAATTTAGTGATTGATATCTTTATAAATTTTACTAAGTCTCTGTTCAGTATTCAATACAAGTGAATAATTTTACATCTGTATTATTAATGTATATTGGTGTATAGAGTTGTTATTGTTAGTTTTTCTTTAATATTGTAAATTGATTACTTTTTTTATTCCTTAGTTAATTAGCGGAAGTAGATTCATGATTAAAAGAGACTTCAGAGTTATTATGTTTTGTAACTTTAGTGAATTCATAGATCTTCCTTTTTTAGGTGGTGATGAATCTTTAATTTCTATTATAGTCCTATTAAATGCTAAGTTGGTAACACCATTGGTTTGTTGCATAGCAAGTGGTTTCTCTATTGCTTTTATGGATTTAAGCTATATATATATATGGTGATTTTTTAGTCAAGAACGAATTGAGGACGGGTGGTTCCTCGGGATGACTAGTATTTTGCATGATTTGTTCAGTTTTTATACAATCCAATAAGGACATTGGGTAATCTAATGTATATCGAGATTTTGCTCATGAATGTGTATCTAGTGTTATGTTATCTATATTACTCTTTAAATGTGCATAACATTTATTTCAAGCTGAAGCTAATGATACTCACTTCCAAAATGATTTATGTTGCTGCAGCAGATGATATTTTAAGAAACATAACATCTCTTGCCCTGTATATTATTATTCAGTGTGAAATCAATGATTTAGTGCCAAACCATTACACTTAAGTAGTACTATACATATAGTCTTAGGAAAGTAAACTATATATGGTGTAAATTTCCAAACGGTAGTTCTATTTGTACAAGGAGGCAATCTTAGGTATATACTTTCCCAAAAAAGTACAATATTTAATCAATTGAAATTTCTTTTTTTTTTTGTTTAAGTTTGGTTATTTATCCTTCAACTTCAATTTTATAAGTTTGCTTTGAAGGAGGAACATTCTTTTTGAGTAAGATTATCCCTTTAAAAGAGACGTAAGTGTTTGATTAAAAAATAGGGGTGCTATTGTTATATTTTCGTAGGACTACACTCTTAAAGACATCTTTGGTTGGAAAAGCTTCACCACAAAGTGGGACTTTTCAGTACAAATCTTGATTAATCAGCCCTATTATTTTTTTCAAATTCAACTTCACATCTATTAAAGAGGATATGGTTTCAAAGTTTGAAAATTGGTCGTACTTTGCTATATCCCAAAACTTAAAACATGTTCAACTAGAGAGACTTACATACTTGTATTCATTATAATCATTTAATGTTTTACTTCTCTCTTTCTTTTACATAAGACAGTAGTAGTCGAGTGGTAGATTCAATTCATTGGAGTTATTCATTCTTGTCCGCTCAATATCCCAATGCACTACTCTAGTAGCTTTTGTTGATTTATGACTCTTTCTAGCTCAGCTTGTGCAAACCTATAGGCTGCTCTACGTTTTTTTCTCAACATCTTCATGCACTTCTCATCTTGGTCAATATCAGCAACCTCTCGTTCCAACATGTGAATCAGTTTTCTTGCATCTTCTACTTGTATCTTCAAATGATCCATTTTCTCCTTATTGTTTTCCTATTTTTCTTGAGTATGTTCAATTTCCTTTCCAATACCATTTACACGAAGAACATCGTCTAAACCTTTTTCTCAAATTCCGAAATATAACATATATATGTTTGTCTCTCTCTACAATGAGCAAATTATATTTATATGCAATCATGTTCTTGACATCTTCGTAGAATGAATCATAATCAACACCCATCAAATTCAATGTGGAGAAAGAAGAGTTGGAAAAATAAACCATGTCATCCAAACTAGTAGTCGTCTCAGAAGTGAGATGCGACACCAACATTGTCTCGACTTATCAATCAACACTTTCTTAGACTTTTCATGCATTTGGCTTTGTGAAGAATGTGTTTGTTTTGGTGTCTCTAGTCTAAATAAACAAAGTTAAAGTTGAACCTGTATTAGACTGGAGACATAAAAACAAAAACATTCTTCCCAAAGCCAAATGCATGAAAAATCTAAAAAAGTGTTGATTGATGAAGTTTAGTCTATGTTGGTGTCTCATCTAATTTTTTAGACGACTTCTAGCGTTAATGGCATGGTTTATTCTGGCAATTTTGCTTTCTCCAAATTGAATTAGATCGGTGTTGATTATGGTTCATTATTAGAAGATGCCAAAAAAATGGCTACTAATAAATATAAATTACTAATCTGTAGAGAGAGACCGAGATATGTGTTATGTTTCAGAATTGGAGAAAAAAAGTGTAAATGTTGTTTTTCGTACAAATGATATTGGAAGGGAAACTTAACATACTCAAGAAATACAAGAAAAGGAATCGGAGAAAAAGAACCATTTGAATATACAAATACCAGATGCAAGAAAAATTATTCGTAGATTTGAATGAGTGTTTGCTGATATTGAACAAGATGAGAAGTGCACGAAAGATAATGACCAAAAACATAGAACAACCAATATAATAGCACAAGCCGAGGTAGGAAAAATCACTAATCAAACAAAGGTAGTTAGAGTAATGCAGTGGTATATTAAGCTACACTAGAATGAAGATCTCCAGACTCCAAGGGATTGAATACACCACTCGACTGCTATAGTCTTATGCAAAAGGAAGAGAGAAGTAAAACATGAAATGATGATAATACATACTAGTATGTAAGTCTCTCTAGTTGAACATGTTTTATGTTTTGGGATATAGAAAAGTAGGACAAATTTTAAACTTTAGAACCATATCCTTTTTAAATATACGTGAAGTTGAATTATAAAAATATAATAGAGGCTGATTAATCAAGATTCATACAGACAAGTCCCTCTTTGGTGCGAAACTTTTCCTACCAAATGCGACTTTAACAGCGTAATCTTACAGAAATGTAACAGTAGTATGTCGTTTTGATGATTGATAAAGTATTCTGATATTTGAAAGTCTAAACAATGATGCATTGCTTATCATGATCAAAAAGGGGGAAATTGTTGGGAAATAGGAAAACATATAAGTAGTTTTGTTGATTGATAAAGTGAATATTGTTCACGACAAGTTGTCTTATGTGTACTCTATCAGGTGAACCAGATCCTAGACATGAATGTAGACAACTTGTACAGATATAGAAGATTGCAGCAGAGAAGGAAACTAATAAATTGCATAAATAGGAGTGAAAAAAAGAAAGAAAAAAATAACTTAAATAAAAGTGCAAAAAAGGAAAGAAAGAAAGAGTAAAATTAAAGTAAAAATAGGAGTTAAAGTTTCCTTATAAGATGAAACTTTTTTTAAGGACGGAAATCGAAAATTTCCTTATAGAAGGCCATGTCCTATTCAAAGTAAAAGACATAGTTCATGACATACAAGGGCATGAGAAATTTCCAGTATATATGGCATGAAGACCATTAAGAGCTGTAATTATTGCATATTCACGAAATATATCGTCTTGAGAGTAGTAGCTATTGGAGCAAAACTGCATGATTTCGTCATAGCAATACACGAACTTGGTTCACGAGTTTTGTTCAAGTCTTTTCTATTGAATGTTGAAGTTTGATTAGAAAAAGGCTAGAGTTATTAGTCTTTGCTGAGTTGCTCTATGTTTATTATTGAGTTGTAAATTGTAAAAATTCCTAGATAGAAGAGAGGAGTTGTATGGATGATGTTTGTAACAAGAAGCGAGTTTGACTTCTTGAAGAGTAGTTAGTGAAGGTTGTTACAAGAAGCGAGTTTGACTTCTTGGAGAGTAGTTAGTGAGGTTTGTAACAAGAAGAGTTTATCTTCTTAGAGATTTGTTAGAACAGTAAGAGGTAAATGTTGAGTTGATGTACTAGAGTTAGCCCTTTAGATTATAGAGTTATAATCTGAAACCACTCTTTGAAGTTAGTGGAGTTTGCTGAAAATCCCACACACTGTAGATCATGTTTTTTTTAATTCCCTTTAGCAAGGAAGTTTTCCACAAAAATATTAAGTGTTATTTACTTTCTATTCTAATACGACTCTACGAACCAGGTTCCTAGAAATAACTATTGGTGCGTAGTTTTCTTTCACTTATTTTTCAAAATAGAACACTTAAGTCTCTTATTAAGGGACAATCTTACAGAAAAAGAATATTCTTCCTTCAAAGTAAATTAAAATAATTGTAGTTGAACGATAAATAGGCAAACTAAAACAAAAAAGGAAAGGAGAAATTTCAATTTATTAAATATGGTACTTCTTGGGAAAATACAAACCCAAGGGAATTGTTGTACTACTAAAGTGTAATAGTTTGGCACTAGATTTGATGCGCAATGGGATTATATTATTATAATATAAAATTTAAAATAGGAATATTCTTGAGTCTTTTGCACACACTTCACTACTTCATCTGCACGTCATTCTAATTTTTGTGTGCTTCAACAACCAAAATGCCTTTTTATTCCTATCAAGAAATCATCTTTCTCTATAAGAGCCATTTCCTTCTTCGCTTTGCTTTAGAGCTATCACTCACTTTTTTATCCAGAAAGAATTCCTTTATCCAACATAAGTATGTAAGATTGCCATCACAGAAAAAATGAAACATCACCTCCACCTGTTTTTCCAAGAACTTTGGCTCAGATTTCATCTACACATAGTATTGATGATCCTAAATCACACGCGATAATCAATGCACAATTCGTGATTGTAATTACCTTTGTAGGAGGCATAGTTCAAGAAAAAAGGGCTCCCAAAGTCTATTAGGTCTCACCCATTTGCGCCTTTCTAAACGACCACAAAACAATGTTTTAATAAGCAGTCGCGGTCACCCTCCAAAACAAAGATCAAATGGTGAGGTAGCTAGTCTCTTACTTTCGCTTCATAGGTTTACATCTGCTACATGATCAGTATTTTAGTTCAATGTTTATTTGGGACTTAGAATTAAACTAGATCCAGAGTCAGATTAATAGGATTCTAGGATAACGACCTCAAGTGTTATTAACTTGTTCTTTAATTTAACTTTTAAACATATCCAAGTCATTAATTTAACTTTTATAAATAAGTTAAATTAAAGAGAAAGTTAAAAGCACTGGAGTGTTATTGACTTGTTCTTTAATCTAACTTCTAAACATATCTAGGTAATTAATTTAACTTTTAAAAAGAAGTTATATTAAGAAAAAGTTAATATCGCTTGAGGTTGTTATCCTATAATCCTATGAATCTGACTCTGCAACTAGTTTACTAAGCCCCAAACAAACTTTGAACTAAAACACTAATAATGTAGTAGATATAAAATTATGAACACTATCTTTAGATGAAATCTGAGCCAAAGGTGTTGGAAAAATAGGTGAAGGTGGTGTTTCATTTTTATGTGATGACATTCTTACTTACTTCTTCATTGAAAACAATAATTTTTTTTGGATGGAAAAGTGAGTGATAGCTCTAAAGCAAAGCGAAAAAGGAAAGAGCTCTGAGAGAAAGATGACCAAATGATTTCTTGACAGACATAAAGAGGGATTTTTGTTGTTGAAGCACACAAACATTAGAATGAGTTGTAGATGAAATAGTGAATTGTAGGAAAAACTCTCTAGAATATTGTTATTTCAAATTTGAGATTTTAATAATATAAGTTCATTGCGCCCCAAATCTAGTAATCTTGACCATGCCATATATGGTAAGTATATAAAATGCAAAAACAACAAAAGTCGTGATGATTTTAGTAATATTTAAAATGACATTATTTTCAAACAATATTCAGTATCACAATGACATTGTTGGTAAATTAGATAGATAAATAAGACTCATAACTTAAAACAAATGAATCACAATGACATTGATGATAAATCATATTCAACGTAAAGTGCATATATTTAGATGTTATAAAGTCTTCATATGTGTTTTTTTACCATCACTTTATCATCATTATAATCATTATTTGCTTATTACGTGTGCTACTTTGCATAGAAGTTTTGTTAGAGGTAAAAAGCATGTTTGGAGTAAAAAATGAATTGTTATGGATCTTTGAAAGCTTAGTAGGGGCCTGAGGGATGTGATCAAGATTGAGTTTGAGAGTCAAGAACAAAGCTGGACATAAAAATATCAAGAAGATTATGAGAGTGCAACAACAAGATATACATGACACAGTCATGCTACCAGGTCTGCGCTGCGCCAAAAGGGAGCTACTAGAATCATTCGTGCACAGTGTGGCCTTGGTACCCGGCCCGCGTCGCGTATAATCAATAATGTTTGAGTTTGAATTTATTTATGATGAAGGAAGTTTTTGTACATAGAGTTAATATATGTGGTATGAATAGTGCCTTAACTCGATGAACTAAGACGGGACACTTCTTTTGCAATTTTGGAGCTTTTAGGAGGCAAGAAAAAGGAGAAGAGAATAATTGAAATTCTCCCAGAGTTTCATTTTCTTCTGCTCTTTTACTTTTTCTGTTAATTATGTCTTGAACTTTTCCCTTCTATATTTTAGGAAACTATGAATTCCTATTAGTTTAGGAGACTCTTTCTCCTAACAGATTAGGGAAAGGAAAATATTATCCTTAAAGGATTGGAAGAACCTTTTCCTTATAGTTTTGGGTCTTCTTGGGATCTATATATTGGGAATATAGTTGGAAAGTCTAAGGAATTATATAGGATATACAATGTAGTCCTAAGGGATTGACATCATTGTAAAACTTACTCTCTTTCTTTCATAGTGGAAAATTCTCTCTGCTTTTGATGAGAGGCGTAGGTCTAGCCGAACCTCATTAAATCCTTGTGTTATTGTCATCTCTATTTTCTTTGTTTGTGATTGTGTTCTAGTTAATCTATGATAGTTCCGCAACAATTAGAATCAGAGCTAGGTTAGGGCTCCTAGACATAATCAAGGATTAAGATATCTTCATCATCTATAACAAAGTATGAAATAGAGAAATCTGATGAGGGATCTAGTTTCAGTTTGTGGATGATTACAATGAAATCACCATTGATGTTACAAAGGTTATGTAAGGCAATTGAGGAGGTTATTTCAGTAGGGTTGAAAGAATTATAAAAATTAGACTTGGAAAAGTGTATGTGCAATCTTCGAGTGTCTAGTGTTCTGTATCGAGTATAGTTGGTAGCATTATGTATGCCATTATTTGCACTCCTCTTGATAATTCACATGTTGGTAATGTTGTGAGTAGATACATGGCATCTCCTAGTAAAGAACATTAGCCGACAGTGAAGTAGATCTTGAGATACTTGAAGGGTACTTCTGATGTGGGCTTGACTTTTTCCAAAGATAAGCTAAGTGAACTAGAAGTATGTTAGGTGAATTCGGACTATGAAAGTGACTTGGATAAGAGAAGATCTCTAACATGTTATGGCTTTACACTCTATGGTAGTATCATCAGTTGGAATGCAACTTTGAAAATCTGGTTTGTTTTTACGAAAGCAGTGAAAGAGGCTACTTAACTTAGCTACAAAGTTTGGAGGGGAAAAATATATGGTAGTAAGACATCATTTTATGTGAGATATTATTTCTAAAGGGGTAGTTGATGTGAATAAACTATCTATTCATTATAATCCAAGAGATACGATAACAATGATAGTCATGCCAAATAAGTTTAGGTATTGCCTAGACTTGATTTGTATGGGTTTTACTCAATAAGCCATTTGGAGGGCTGAGAAGGCAGAGAGACATTATTCCTATTGATGAAGAAAAGTCAAGCCAAAAAAATTTGTTAATTGTGTCTTGGATTTTTCCCCTGTATATTTTAGGAACCTTATTCCTATTAGTTTAGGACACACTTTGTTCTAATAGATTTGGAAAAGGAAAATATTTTCTTTATAGGATTGGAAACATTTTCCTTATAGGTTTAGGATTACTTGGGATATATATATAGGGGATATAGTTGGGAATTGTAAGGCATTGTGCAAGATACACAATCTAGACTTAAGGGCTTAAAAGCATTGTAAAACTTATTCTCTTTCTTTTATATTGAAAAACTCTCTCTGTTTCTGCTGGGAGGAGTACTCCTAGCCGAACCTCATTAAATCCTTGTGATATTTTTCTTTTATATTTTCTTAGTTTGTGATTATTTTCTAGTTAATCCACGATATTTCCACAACATTTTCTTTATGCAAATCTATGTTGTGTTCTTAAACTCTATTATGAGCAGCTAGATTATTCCTGGAGTTTTGGTATGAACTTTTATAGGATGAATTATTGTTACGGTTTTATATAAGTGAGTCGTTCTTTTATCTCTATTTGTTTAAATATGAAGTGATTGAATTCTATATGCAAATCAGGGTTTAAGAGAGTTCTACTTTTCATGGAGGATGTGTATTGCACTAAAAAAAGTAGTGAAGCAAAACAAGATAAATATAATATGTATCGAAATACCCATCTTTCAACTTAAAGTTAACCAAAATATATAATAACTAGTAAATATAACTGCACTTCGTGCATTTATAAAAAGCATTTAAAGTATCAGTATCCCAAAAATTAATTTAGGTAGGATCACTTTTTTCATTATTAAAAATACATTTTGGTTAATTCATACACGTAAATGACAAATGAATCTTATTTATGTTTTATCTAATTGAGGAAAATACGATATGTAATAAAGAATATTAGTAGGTAGAATTACATAGATTTCATCTTATATCTTCTAGTTATAATATATATAAGACTATTTAAACTTATTTTGTTTAATTTGAAATATAAATATTTTGATTAGTAATGAGAGGTGTTTTTAGGCAAGTAATCATGTGCTTGTAAGTTTTGGAGGCAGTTTGTTATTTTTTGTAGGAATACATATAGATGGCCTACAACTTTCAAGGGTGATCACTCAGTAGTGGACAACATCATTCTGTCAAAAACTGAGATCCATATGTTTAGCTATTCCAACAATAGGTGTGTGGCATTTATGGAAAAGGAGAAATAATCTTAGGAATTGGAAGAAACAGTCATACAATACTCTGGTTTTTAAGGTGAAGACATGTATCTGGAGACTAGTAAAATTTCACTTATCCTAGGATGAATCAAGTACCTACCATCGGCCCAGTCATGATGGTTTTGTTGCAAAACTATAAACCAAAGCTTTTCTCTTTAGCTATCACATGAAAACTACCTGACGGGGAAGTGTTTAAATGTAATACAGATGGGACATCTAGAAGCAATCTCAGCAAGAGTTTCTATGGTTACTGTTCAAGGAATCATAAAGGGATCTAGTAATTGATAAAGGGGAGGAAATTCATGAAACAACAAACAATGAGGCAGAAGAAATTGTAATCAAGGTCATATATCATTGTGTTTCTATAAGACTCAATGAGGTAATTTTAGAGATTGATCCTTTAGTTACGGTTCTAATTCTTTCTGGAGTTTGGGAGATGCTTTAGAAGAATTCTACTATACTAGGAGACATTAAGGCTCTAGATCAATTATGGCAAGTGAGGCTTCAACATATTTTCATAGAGGGAAATTCATTAGCGGATTACATTGCTAATATAAGCTTTGAAAGGGCTGGATGACATTATTTTTCCACCTTCTGTGAACTTCCAAGCAAGGGGAGAAAAATGATCAACTTAGACAAGTAGCTAATACCCAATTTGAAAATATGACCTAAAGAAATAAAGCAAAATAACAACCGAGGGAACAATCTTCCATCATTACATGACATTACATTGATGTATCATAAAAATAGGGGGTTTTAGATTATTTGAAACAAGAAGCAAATTTACTCAGAATTCATACACAACCAAAGATTCTTTTTCAATTATTCAAAATTCACCAGATCAAAATTGTTACTTGTTTAGTTACAAGAAAAATCATCCACTTTATATAGTATCATAAGAAAGGCAAAACCTTGAGAGTCAACAACCAACTGTTTTATTTAATCTAGCCAGAAAATACAACATTGAGTCTCACCAGAAGAACATATCCAATCAAATCATCTCGGCCATGATAAAAAGAAGTTTCTTGGTTAGATTTAGAGAACTAAGACATAAAAGCACATTCTTTTTATTGGAAAATAGGCACTTACCCGACTCTGCTAGATCTAGAAATGAGATTTGGAAATAAAAATGGAGCTCCCCGTCTTCCTTGAAAGAGCCATGGAGAAATGAAGAAGAAACTATGGATTCCATTATTTGGATCTAGTGCCCACTTTAGATTTTCTTTTGTTTTCTTCTAGGTTTTTATTTGATTTTATATTTTAAGTGTTTGGTGGGCCGGCTCTTTTATGCTATCTTGAGGGACTTTTTTTTAAAAAAAAAATCTGATAAAAGCTGCCTAACAACCATATTAACACCAAAAATGATATACATACATTTTGAATTTAAAAAGAAACCAAGTACTTGTAAGTTGTAAACACAATTCAGAAAAGATGCTTCATAATAATGCGAGATATTCTTCTTGGTATGATAAATTGTGGTTGCAATCAGTTTCAACACTGTAATAGTATATTTTTAATTATCCCAATTGGCTACAGAAATAGAAATTAGCTTAGAGTCCAAATTTTTTTAACTCTTTTTCTAACAAATAAAACTTACATTTAATGCAATAGAAAAGCAAGAAATTACTATGCATAACATTTAATTCATACCATGTTTAGGGCCGCTAACATATTCCAAACATGATTTTAAGTTTCAAGCTTATGAAGTTATACTTTATTTAGAATTTATAGTTGTATTTACATTCAAATTCAATGATATGCGTGTACTTATCTTCAATAAAATATATTTAAAATATTCTTCAACTTATACCAAAAAAAGAGTTTATTTGGATTTAAACATGTTTGCGTGGAATTTACCCCTTTTCATTATAATTATATGTCAGACTCATAATCGAATCAAATACAGTTCCTAAAGTATAATTTTATAATGCAATCAATTATGTCTAGACTAAATATAATTACTGATATTATTCCTCACAAAGTTAAATTAAACCTTCTCATATACAAATTCTCCTTAACTAATTGCATTTTAATGAAAGAAAAAATCATGTATTTTCTATACAATAAAATGACTTCCTTTTCAACATATATATTCTTTGATAATATATCACACAATATTAATCACCCACAAAAATAATGTGTCCTCCCCTGGGTGGGCTAGGAGTGTGAGGAATATTGTTACGACCCAGACCATCATGATTGGCACCCACACTAACCCTCTGGTGGGAGAACCATTACTACACCCCAACTAACCATAAAATTACACAACGGAATCAAACTAAGGCATTTAAAGTTACGGAAGGAGGTTTAAATGCTAGGGAAAAGAAATAGAGTTCCCATAAATTCCAAAAAGTCTAACAAAACAAATGCGGAAAATAACGCCTAGAACCTGAAAGTCAATGTACCAAAACATCGAAGGTTCAACCATAAGTCTAAACAAGAAGGGGTACAACCCCAAACTACCATACGAATAACTAACTAGAAAATCTAAGTCTAAAATGTGGACATAAACATAAAGAGAACTCATGGCAGCCCAAAAGAACTAGCTCACCTTTGAATTCGAAACGATCATTGATCTTCTAAACAAGGTATGTCAGTAGCCGCCTGAAGATGCCCTGTACTCAACAAAGAAAGAGCAAGTACAATATCAGTACATAACCACAGTGTACTAATAGGATCACGCGGCTATCCCACTAAGTGCAACATATATAAGTCATTACAACATAATAGACGCATACACCAAACATATACAATATCAACATCATTTACGAACATTGGAGCATTTCACAATTCTCAATTATATAGTTATGTCAAGTCAATAGTCCTCTCATGGAACCCTGAAACGACCCCAAAAATGCCCGAAAATGTGCTTCGAAAACACCTATAATTGTAATTTCCATATATCTCAAAATCCGTCCATGATTTCAGAAATTTGACTTCATATTCTTATTCAGGGGGTCAAATTGAGAGGGAAATGGGTCTAACCCGAATTTTAGAGCAACCGTATCAAAATTCGAAAATCGCAAAAAATGCGATTTGGAGGGTCAACTTTAAAGAGGCATATCTCTTAGCACACATGGAACTGGAAGGGCCACTACCTATTAAATTAAAGCCCTTTGAGTTAGCTTTCCAACGCACTTGGTTTCACCTCATTCCGAGTTAGGATGAGGGAGTTATGACCATTGTTGTAAAACCTGTCTGTGCAAATTTGCAATTTCCAGTAAGCTGTTTTTTTTTTTAAAGCCTCATTTTTTAGGC
>NC_064285.1:27264231-27269580 GCF_019186545.1 Solanum stenotomum | reverse complement strand
GTCCAATGTACGTCCTATGAGTCGGATGGTCATATAATCATTGAAATGATGATGAAATGGATACATGTATATGATTTTCTCTATATAAGTGTTGTGAGTCGACCAAGCCTAGCTCGGGGGGTTGTAGGCCTGGGTAACCATATCAAGGGGTTGGTACCTTGGTTGCCTAGTACGGGGGGTAGTAGGCCCGTATAACCACATCGAGGGGTTTGTACCTTGGTCCCTAGCTCGGGGGGTGGTAGGCCTGGGTAACTACATTGAGGGGTTTGTACCTCTTTCGCCTCTCCAAAGGGGTGGTAGGCCTTGAAAATACTATATTGATGATCACTCGCCACACATGTACTACGTCCCACTAAATATGATTTTTATGTAAGCATCATTATACATATCATTTCATTAATATGCTATCTATCGGGTATGATTATGCATTTTTCCTATGATGTCCATCTACTGTAGCATTGCATTGCATCCCATATACTTAGTACATTCAAACATACTAATGCATACTCTATGCCTACATGATGTCACCATGTAGGGACCGGAGCACCGCTTGACCATCCTCATCCGCATGGCTAATACGATTTTCTATCGAGGTTATTGGTGAGTCCTCCATTCTGGGGACGCTGCTTATGATCTTTTGCTATGTATAAGACTTTTCTTTTTTTTTGTTATGTTTTGACTATGACGGTGAGCCCGGTAGTTTGTCTTGGCCCCCGCTAAGTACCCATGTTTAGAGGTGGTGTTGGACAAGTTGTGTATTGTGCTTGAGCTTGACTCATCTATTGTATTTATGTACCATTCCTTTTTTTTTCTTGCTCCCTTAGTCCCATTTCCCCCTTGATTATGCTTATCGCTTATGGTCATTTTAATTGCTTCTGCGACCAAAGATGTGTAATGATACCCTATGAGGCTTGTTTGGGGTTCCTTCGGGTTCCCCATTCGCCAGTCACGTCTAGGCCCTAGGCTTGGGTCGTGACAAACCCAAACCCAAATTGTTACTGTATCGATTCGTGGTACCCAATCCAATGCTTATGACGAAATGTGGCAACCGATCCCAGTTAATGTGTCAGAATGAACACCCGATCCATTCAATAAGCCATAATCAGAATCACAAGTATATTCTCAAATCATATAATCAAGTCGTGAATCATGGCATTCATCATTCATCTATCCTCATTTATAATTAGTATGATCAGTAATGCAACATTTGCATACATACATGTACTATAATAAAGCAAGAACAAACATATATCACACAACATGAAATCACAACCATCACCGACCTCGAACAAAGCTTGAATTCCCTAAGAATCTTGATTGTTCCCTTTTCGGATTTGTTCTGCTTATTCTTGGCCTACAAACAATTAATAATGCGAGGATCAATAACAACACCTAATTACCCGGATTTACAACAATAATAACAATCGTAGGTCAAACCAGTGATCCCTATACCCATATTAGGGCTCTTTCCACCATAATTTTCATATCAAAACTCTCCCCCATCGATAATTACCTATGAATTTACATTCTACGGATAAAAAAATGGAATTGGGGACTGAAAACCCTACCTTTAGCCTTAAGAATTGTGAAATCTGTCAAGAAAACACCCGGGGTCGTCTCTTAGCTCTCAAAGTCAAAAAGTGCAGAATAAAACATTTTTGGGGTTTATTTCCGACTAAAATCGCGACTACCCCACCACAGCAACCCCGCCCTGGCAGGAAAATCCTGCCTTAGCGGCTTGCACAAAACAGTGAGAAAATTTAAGAATTCTAAAACCCCCATTTCACAACACATCATCAACCAATGACACTCTGAAACTACCCGTTCATGCTAAGATCAGTTTCGGGAGCTGTACTCACCCGAATTCAATTCTGTAAAGTTGTATGGGTTCCTTAACGTCTTATATATCTACTCATGCAATTAGAATCATAATTAGATCAACAATTGTTACCAGATTTCCCTAGACTTTACTAACTCTGATTTTGTCCAAATCTGGACTAGGTTAGAAAATTCCAAGTTACTACGAAAAAATTTTATGGCCCAAAGTTTTTCCCCATTGGCTTTTCTGTAACGACGGAAACCGGTCGTTACAAATATATACTTGTAAAATTGAATATATGGCACATGAGAAAAGTGTAATACCTACTATAATTATTAAAATGGAGTATAACCAAATCATGGTATTCAAAAGAAGAATATGAAAAACTTCAGCGTTCAGGATCCCCTGGTTGCATTCGTGGGTACTTGCCTACATTTGTGGTGGTCAGGAAGCCTGTTGGCCACATTTTTGGGGTCCCTACCGTGATAGTGAGTCCCTCACTGCGTTCATGGTGGACCCTTCACATTCGTAAAGGTTATTGGTGGTCTGTCTTTAATTATAAAGATAGACACGATCATCTTGTATGGCAATTGTTCAAATAGTTATATCTTGATCGTTTTATGTCTGAATTGGGTGATTCGAAGTCCCACACATCTTGAACTATTGAGGCTACGTTGGGGAGTGATCACAAAGAGTTGGCCATCCTCCATTTGAGGTGAATTACCATCCAAAGTTGCAATCTTAGTTCTTTAATTGAGCTTAAATTGATGGTTTTTGCATGTTGGTTGGTTGCTAGGGTTTGAGCCCTTGAATTGTGTTCCATTTTGGATCACAACTTTGTGGCATTGACTAGGACCTCTTGTTAGAGGAAATTCTAGAAATTCTAGCGCGGGTCTCATAATTCATATTTTAGTTCAAATATTGGCCCATTTCTATTTAGTGCTTTTTTTTTGTTTAATCAATTGTACTGACATTATGATCCTATTTTTTTATAGTGTGGCAGCGTTTGGAGACCTTTCGAAAAGGAAAAGCTCCATACTTGTGATTTGGAGTGCGTGCGGTTGGCCTACAAGTAGGATACAACTTCCTTTCTATTTAGATTGAGCTTAAATGCATAAATGCATGTTGATTAGAGTGCAGTGTGGGTGGGTACCTTCTTATTCTTAATTCTCTTCTTTGATACCATATTTTTGGATTGATTAGTATTATTTAGGGTTTAGTACCATGCTAGATGGGGTTAATGTGTATTACTGCATGTTGTTGTATATTGATTTTGTTATTATTTTGGTAATGAGCATGTTCAGACATACTAGATCCTAGTAGTTAGGAATAGAAGACTTGAGTCTAATAACAAGAGCCTTAATTAGGACGATCTCACAACTTATTGGATACTATGTTCTCACCACTTAATTTTGTGGCTCTGATGCGTTATCAAAGTTTCTATGCTTTCATGGTGACACAAGATTGGATTGTTTTAGGCTTGGAGCCTTATATTAATTCTTGTGGGTGGATGTCGTTCCATGGTGAATTGCTATTGATATATGAGATCCACTTTGGAGTCGATACGCCACCAGGTCATTCTTACTAGCTTCACAGCTTACGCCTGTAAAAGTGGACTGGCTAGCTGGGCAACGTTTATATATGATATTCTCTTTATATTCGAGACACCCTCGGGTAACTCTTGCTAGTTGCGCTCAGTGTGAATTGGTTGGTTGGTATCCTCGATTGATTATCACTCTTTCTAGTAAGGCTGGGAGTTGACTTGATTTGATGGTTACTTGGGCTGGGAGCCTGACTTTTGCTTCGTGGTACTCTTCTTTTAGTAGACTTAGCTATTTTGTGTACCTATCAGGCCTATGGGGTCCGTTTGGGTTTTATTTAAACTTGTGCATGAGTATACCTTCTAAGCTTATGGGGTCCAATTAGGTTTAGTTAGTTGTTCCTAGGTTTACTTTTGGTATGCTCGTTCACTTTCTTTTATATCAACTTTGGCCTCGGTTTGTATATAGATTTAATCTTTTGTTATTGCCTTTACCCTTCTTGTTCAGTTGACCTATGATGTCTACTAGGTACCTGTAACATCTACTGGGTACCTGTAACACCTCGGAATCTAGTAGGCTAAGCAAGGGGATAAGTGCAAGGCATGAACTAGACATTTTGGGCCTTGGCACCCCCCACGAGTTCCCACACGAGTCGTGAAGGGCATCACGGCTCATGGTGGTTCCTGTGATGCCTAGGTAGTAGCTAAGAAAGGTTGCCTACCTCCCACGAGAGCCTAGACGGCTCATGGTGGCCACCACGGATCGTGGTGCCACTCGTGGTGGTGAGGCAGTAGCTTCACAAGGCTGCCCGAAAATAAGACCCTCCCCACGAGCCACTAGATAGCTCGTGAAGGCCACCACGGGCCGTGGGAGGGGTTGTGGTGAAAACTTAGTTTTTAGGTGGTTAAGTCGTGGAATGCTAGGACACTAGTGAAGGGCCACTGTCATCAATGGCCAGTGAAGCCCTAGACGGACCGTGAAGTTGTCCGTGAAGGGTTTTCATTAGACTTAGAGTGTAGGGTCAACTTCAAACGATCATATCTTTTAGCACAAAATGAGTTAGGTGGCCCACGACCTATCAAATTAAAGCTCTCTGAATCCTCTTTCCAACACCACTGAGTTTTCCCAAATACCATCTCGGAGTAAAAATTTATGCCCGAAATAGTGAAGCACTGTCACGCTAAAATTCTTCACGACTTGTTTGACGGGTCGTGGTGGTCATGACTACCCGTGGTGAGCTTCCAATGAGCCAATTCGACAATTTTTAAGTCAGGGGTTATTGGATCTTTTCCCAATTGTTTTAACTCAAAGCTATGTCATTTTTCCCAAGCCTATGACCCCTATATAAGTCATTTTAACCCCAAAACTCACCCATTCAAGTCATTAATTTTAAAACCCCAAAAGAAATCCCAAAGCTCTTCTCTCAAATATTTCTCTCTTTACAACTTGAAGAAGAAGAAAGAGTTCAGCCTAGGATCAAGGTCAAGTCTCCAATCCTCAAACATTTCTGGGCTTTGTAATCAAGGAATGATTGATTTTTATCCACGGAATACTTTCATCCATGGAGCCCCCATGATCCCCCCAATTTAGAAGAAGAATTCCCCAATTCTAGTTAAGGTTTCTTCTAATGTTATGAGTATTGATCCAAATGAGTGGATTATGATTTTTTGTGATTGAATTGATTGAATTACATGTTTTTAAGATGAATTTACATGTACCCATGCCTAATTGTAGCGACCTTAAAAATAGATAGGTGAAACTAGAGCCTAACGTATGAATTTTTAAAGTTTAAGCATAAATTGGAAGTAGTCACTTTTGGAAAAAAAAGTTCTGAATCTGGAAATTGGCTAAGTTCAAAACCTGGAAATTTGGTTAAGTGTGGGAAATCAGTGAGTTTTTGGCCAACTTTGAGCAGTCATAACTCCTAACTCAGGATGATCTTGGAGTAGTTCCAGTTATGTTTGGAAAGCCCTTGGAACGATCTTTCCA
>NC_064285.1:27221534-27261769 GCF_019186545.1 Solanum stenotomum | reverse complement strand
AACTTGGGATTTGAAGTTCTTCCTAGATTTTGTGGTATGTCCTCATATGTCGAGGGCAAGACTTTTCTATTCTAGTTTTATGATAAGGTTCTTGTAATAGACTTAATAGACTTCTTTTGATTGTAAAGGGGCGTGTCCCTAGTATGTTTTCACGTTTATGTCTAAGATGGCTAAGAGACTTAGTATTCCGCTTGTGTACTTTTGAATGATGTTTTAAAAGTGACCTTTGAGTCTTATGGGATTTTATTTAAAGAGTTTTTAATTCCGCACTATTTTACATATCTAATGTGATGAATGCTAAGGGCTTGTATGAGACCTCCGAGAGGTCGAATACGCATGTTACGACTTGGGGGTGCTCTCGGGTCGTGACACTAACCCATGTCTAGAAAGATGAAATTGATGTAAGTGGATTTTATACCATGAAAGGGGAAATTGAAGATTTAGATGTATTATTTTAGGATTGATGAGATACATTGTAGATTGCTTAAGATTAGAGTATATAGACCTGAATTTCTTGAGAGTAAAGCCTATTGACCTAAATTTCTTGAGAGTGAAGCATATAGACATGAAATTGATTGAGATTAAAGTATACATGATGACTTATGACTTGTAGGCTTTGAGATTAGAATTGTCTTGAGACTAAGCCATGTATTATGAATGATGAGTTATGGTTATTAGGGATTTGAGGGATTTGAAGTAGTGATATGAGATCCCTTCAGGATTAGCTTGACTTGGTAAGACAAGACCATGCATAGTAGCTTGAATTAGTAGATCTCATGGATAGCTTTGGATTGAGCAATAGTACCCTTCCAAAGTTTAGCTTGAACTAGAATGATAGAATGCTTGCATGATAGCATGACTTGGTAAGGCCAACCCATTTCAATGGTAGCTTGTATTGAGTAATAGTGCCCTTCCTTCAGTAGCTTGGACTTGCATGAGAGGATGCATTACATGAAAGCTTGGTCTAGCATAATGAGGTTCTTTTCCTTGATAGCCTTTCATTGGTATATAGCAACCATTCATGGGTAATGACTTGTCTTGGATTAGTAAAGAAGTACTCTTTCATTAATAGTAGAAATAGCTAAAGAGGAATTAGTCCCCTATCAAAGTAACATAGTTATGATGAAACAAGGTTACTCTATGAAAAAGTATTATAAGTATGTTTTAGTATGAGATTTACTTGTATGATGGTAGGTTAGCTTGGATTGTTGCTTGAGTTGCCTTTCTTGATATGTGCGACTAGAGGTGGATTACCCAAGTCCTAACTAAGGATAACTTGACGTTACTTGAGAAGTGTTCTTCTTATATTACGATGATCTATGTGCATTTATTATGCTTATGACTTATGTTGTTATCTCTTGTGCTTATGGTATATGTCTTATGTTGACTGATGAGTCCACAAATTGCACTCATTTAGGGCTTTATTTTGATGCAAATAGTATCCTCGAATGCTTATTTTGTCTCAATATCTGATGAAAACTCTTAAGTTTAAGGTATTTGAAGTTTTAGTAGAAGCATGGACACTTAGGCGCAAAAAGGAACAAAAGGGATGAAAAGAACAAAGAAGTTGAAGCCTGAGCATCGCCAAGCATCTTTGGCGATTCGCCGAAAGGACAGACTCCGCCTTTTGTTCCAATATGCGAAGCCCTGAAGGAAGAGGATCGAAAAGGCGATGAAAGGAGCAATTGGCGCTTCGTTGAATAGTTCCATGAAGCAGTACTATACTGCCCAATGGTCCAGAACGTCAAGATGCTGAAGGCAAGCATGAAACAACGATGAAACAGAAAAACTGCGAGTCGCCGAGTCATTCGGCGGCAACGACTTACTTCACCAAAAGATCCACCAGCGCTATTTTCTGAAGTCTATAAATACTAAAATTTTTATTAATTTTAGAACTTCCGAACCATTATTATATTGTTCACAATAGAATAGTACTTTTTAGATATTTTTCTCTCAAGTTTGGAGAGGGTTTTGTGGGAGACTTGAAGAGAGAAGGATTTCATCTTCCCCAAGTTGGAAGTGGGTCTTCTCCATTCTTCTTCCTTTGCTTAAATCAAGGTTTAATTTCTTATACCCATTTTATTTTAGTATCAGTTTAGGTGTGTTTTGTTATTTCTTGATGTGTGGCTAAAAACCCCCATTCTTGGGGTGTGATTTAGCAAATATGTGTTGATATTGTTGTTAGGTCTTGCGTGCTGATAGGCTAGATGTATTTTAATGGTGATTTTACCTAGTGGGTGTGGTTCAATTTAATGGGTTTGTAGTTGCAAATACAAAACCACCCATGTGTTTATGGCTTGCCCGATAGGGAGGTCGCAAAACCAAGACCATTAGACTGATGGACTAAGGAGTAGGTCGACATGAGGTTCAGCCCGAGAGGGTGAGCCCTAGTCCCATATCCTAACATTCAGCTCGAGATAGTGAGTGGGGTAAGGCGTTGGCTGGTCTTCATGCGGCAAATGGGTGTCCGAGAGGAACCCATTTGAAACGGGGTAAGTTGCCCAAGAGGGAACTTATTTCCATTTAAAGCTTAGCCTAGTCACTATTATCTTGTAAATTTCCTATTGAAAGCATCTACTCAATGATTTATCTCAGCTTGTATTGCGGTCACACCCAAAGAACTTCTCCCCATACTTGATTTTATTGTTAAATTTTTGTTGTTTTTACTACTTTTGACAAAACCCCCATTTGATATTTGACACTTTCGTGTCACCCCATTAATTTACTATGTTTTTGTTCGTAAATATCTTTAGCTACGACTAGTTAGAGCTAAATTTTATTTTTCTATCAATTCTCAAAACCACTCCCTTGGGACACGACCCCAACCTTTAATAGAGTTACTATACTATAGACGATCGTAGACACTCATACCGTAGGCTAGTGTCATTGGTCACGATAAGCATCAAAATGGCGCCGCTACCGGGGAGTGGTGTTATTTGAGAATTTTTAGTTAAGTAGAATTTTTGTTCTTCTTAGTAGTAGTTTACTAACTTAAGTTTTAGTTTTGTTTTGTTGATTGTGTAAACATTTCAGAAAGCATGAGTGTTTACGGTAGTAACGAAAGACAGGTGGGCGATCAGGACGACATTGGCAACCTCAACGATGTCCAAGAGCCCAACATCAATGATCCACATCTCATGGGAGGTGTTGGAGCCATCCGTCTACCTCCAGCAGAGGGAAATGTGGTGTTCCACATAACGAACACCATGTTACAACTCTTGCACCTAAAAGGACTCTTCAGTGGATTAGTACATGAGGACCCACATGAGTATCTTCGCAACTTCATATATGTGTGTTGACCATTCTCGTTCAAAAACATCTCGCAGGAGTCGGTTCGATTGAGGTTATTCCCTTTCTCATTGATGGGAGAGGCGTGCAACTGGCTAGCTGAGTTGCCACGTAACTCGATCACTTCGTGGAAGGCGTTGGCACCGCATTTAATGTGAGATTTTTTTCTTCCTCAAATATGATGACTATTCGGGATAGCATCCAAAACTTTAAGAGTCTGAAGGGAGAGCCTCTACACGAAACTTGGCTCCGTTTTAAGAAATTGGTACTGCAATGCCCAACCCATGGTCTGCCTGATAATGTGCTCCTTCAATACTTCTACCGGAGCTTGGACTCGGTAAACAAAGGTGTAGCTGACCAACTCTTGCTCGGAGGCTTAATGTAGCAATCATATGCAGTAGCAGCTCAACTTCTCGATGGCATGACAACCATCAACAGGGCATGGTACACCCACGAAGATCAGGTCTCACCAGTCAATTTTCAGCTATCGAACGAGCAAGTTGACAAAAACAATAAGAGGGACCAAAACATGGCCAAGATTATGACATGGCTTGATATTTTATCTAAAAATATCATGGGAGCGGGTACCCGTGGTGTAAACGTTGTGGGGTCGGGTGTGCAAATCCTGTGGAGGCAAATTTTGACCCCTTATATCATGAAGAGGTGAACTTCCTAGCCAACCAAGGTGGTGGCGATCATTCAAACTACCCAAGTCAGGGAGGTAATCAAGGTTGTTGTAGAGATGAAGGGTGGAAAGATTGAGACCGTGAATGGAGGGAGCGGAATCCAAATTGGAAGGATGGCGAAAAAGACATATATGTGCCTCCCCACGAGTGACAAAAACCTAAGGATTCGGAAGGTGGAAGATCCGAGGATATACTCTCATGTATCCTAAACAAAGTTGAAGGGTTAGACAAAATGCTAAAAGTCATGAAAGAAGATGTGTCTACCTCACTCAGACTGTCACCTCTCATTCAATCTCAATCAAGCAGTTAGAGACCCAAATGGGTCATATATCGTCTCATCTCAAACCAAGACAACATGGGGGTTGCGTAGTGATACTACGGCTAACTCCAAGAGTGAGGTTTGAAGGTTGACTTGCGTCGTGCCACGACGTTAACGAAGGTGTTGTTTGAGAGACAACCCAAAACCCTTTATTGCTTTGTTTTGCTTTAAGAAAATAATGGTGTGTTGTTTGTATAGGTTGAAACGAGGGAGGTGATTGAAATAGGATATGGAGGCAAGCAACAGGTCCAGTGGCTAATCGCTGAAAAGATTGGTGAACACGATTCTGTCTGTTGGCTAACACCAGGCATTGTCAGCCAAAGCCTTGTACAACTTGGCGGTCTAAAGAAGTTAGTGGCGCATCACCTACCATGTCAGCGATTGTAATGAAGACCGTCGTTGGAATCTTCAAGAGCTGCAGATCTTGTGACATTTGGCAAACTAACTAGACACTTGGCATGTCGCCGAATGAATGGGCGAACTTGATTCACATCGCTGAACGAGTGGGAACTGGACGATTTTTGTGAGTCACAGGTTTAAAAGTCTTATTTCACTCATTTTCTCTCATTTCTTCGCCTTACCAAACTCACACTTGCACTCTAGTTTTATATTTTTTGCACTTTTGGAATATGGTGGTTCATTGATTTGTGCACATATTTGGATTGCATTGTTGCCTAGCGCTTCATTAGCATCTATTCACCATCAAAGGTTGGTAGTCTGAACCTCGCGTTTAAAAATATTAAAATTGCACTCATTTGCATAATGATTACAATGTTAAACCTCTTCTGAGTGTCTGAGTTACTGGGATCACATATATTTTCGATTATGATTTGGTACCCAGTGCATTATTCGAGGAGTTCCCACTTAGCTATACTTTGAGCTGAATTGTTACGTGGTAGGAATAGAAGTTTCTATGTCTCTTTGTTGAAATTGAGTTCTATGCGCGTAAGCTACATTATCTTCGGTTACTGGGTGAGATTTGAAAGGCTGGGGTGATAATGGACACGTTGAGCTGATAGGCGAGGGGAACAAATTCCACCAAACTGCTTAGCGGTTCGCCTAATAGCCCCATTTCGCTCTTAACTGCACATTTTATGTACTGATTGACCTGTGACACTCGACGGTCAGTTCGTTCGCATAATACACTCGGCGACTCACCGAAAGAGCCTTTGTTCACCTTTTGCTTGCACCCTTGTATCATTTATACATCATTTTCAACGATTAGCCTAATGGCTTAGGTGAGAAATTCTACACTCAGAAACACCTTTTTTCTCTTAGTTGAATTACTATTTAACTTATCCTCGATGTTTTTGCAGAAATGGCCAGACCAAAAGTCCCAGGGAGAGATGATCCACCCAGGCACATAAGAGAACGAGAATTTAGACACGATGAAAAGAGAGCAGAGCTAGCCAAACAAAGGAAGTACACTAAGGAAGCTAGGGAAAAGAGACGAATTCCCTTTGATCTTAATGTCTGCCCATGTGATCGAAGTTTAGTCAATGCAATACGTGCCTTCAGAGCAGCTCATGAGATAGATCAGATGATTACATCAAATCTTGATACAGAGGCTATGGCAAAAACAAACAATGGGGACCAAAATAACAATGCTCTAGGGACCATTGTTTTACTTCAAGAAGATGCATCGGGCACTGATATCTCGACAGATAGGGAGACTGCATAGACATGACCCTTCTTTATCCATTTTTCTTTTTTATCTTTCTTCAGCGTTGGATATTGTTACTCTTCACATTTGAGGACAAATGCTTTTACTTGTGGTGGGGTGAGGCCCACACCTTTTGTGTTGACATTCATGTTTTGTTCTGTATATATTTGGGTTGTCTATTTTTAATTATATTAAATACTACTTTTTGTGGATGTTTGAGCTCATGGCTCTCTTTTGTCTTTAATTGCTAATGATTTTGACCCTTCCAAAAAATTTTGAATTTTTCGCACATTTTTGCCACCCCTCGTGAGTTGAATGTGGCTGTTCTTTTGCAAATATTTGAGTCTCAGTTTCGATCAATATCGATGACTCGAATAGTGCTCTCAATTGAACAAACATGAATGTATGGCTATGATGAGGCCAAATGAAGTTGCATAGACAATATGTGAACTCTTTGCATCTCGTTGTGACTAGCCACTTATCAAATTGATTCTCTTGTAATGACCGTTCCACACTAGCAAAAGTGTGTAGTCTTGTTTGACTTAAGTGTCGATGCCTTGTGTGATTAGCTTGCTTTGAAACTTGCATGAATAAACCTAGAATTTGCCCTATTAGTCTGATTGATTTAGAAAGGTGTCCTCTTGAGATGATCTTAGGCTACTTTAAAGAGTGTGAGCCAAATTTGACACATACCTCTTTTGTGGCCTACCCGTGAGCGTGTGAAACTCTTTTGAACACCCTTTGAGCCTTACCTTTCTTTGGAAGAACCTTGGTGAACCCTAGACCTTACTTGACCCACTACCTATAATCCTTTTGATTTGTGGTTTAGCGAATAGCCAACTTAGGCCAAAAGCCTAAGTTGGGGGTGTGGTGAAAAGGAAAATGAGACGTCAAGAAGTGCAAGAAAAGTCCCCTCCTAACCCATGGTATTGCATGAAAATGGAACCCTTTTGAAAAAAAAAATATATAAATATTTTTTACGAAGGAGATCGGGTTCCAAGTAATCCATGAAGGTGAATAAAAAGGTGACTTAGAAGCACTAGAAAAAACAATTGATAGAGGAAAAGAAGGGAATGCCTACATCTCACGAGAACAAAGTCACCTAGCCTAAATGACCATATCTTTGCACTCAGCCCCATTACAAGCCTTAGAAAGACCTTTTTGATCTTGAGTAAAGACGAATCGAAAATTGATTGGAAAATAAGGGCAAACCTATGGGTGAAAACATGCATTGTGTTCCTCTTTTTGAGTGTGAGCATTGCATCTGATTCCTGATCTTGAATTAATTAACCTCTGTGTGTGAATATGGAATCATTCTCTATGTGAGGGCATTTAGATACTTTTTGTTGAACTTGAACTTGCACAAGTAGCAAGTATTGCGAGCATAAGAATCTTTGATAATGGTGTGTCACAACTTGAATCTTTGAGTACACAATTGATCCTTGCATAAGTAAATTGAGTCTTGTTGTGTGCACTCATGATTGATTCTTGTGTAGCACTATTTGAGACACCCTTTTTGAATGACTGAACTCAAATTGCTTGAGGACAGGCACAAGTTTAAGTTGTAGGTGTTGATGAGTCCACAAATTGCACTCATTTAGGGCTTTATTTTGATGGAAATAGTGTCCTCGAATGCTTATTTTGTCTCAATATCTGATGAAAACTCTTAAGTTTTAGGTATTTGAAGTTTTAGTGAAAACATGGACACTTAGGTGCAAAAAGGAACAAAAAGGCTGAAAAGAATGAAGAAGCTGAAGCCTGCACATCGCCAAACATCTTTGGCGATTCGCCGAAAGGATAGACTCCGCCCTTTGTTCAAGTATGCGAAGCCCTGAAAGAAGAGGAACAAAAAGGCGATGAAAGGAGCAGTCAGCGCTTCGCCGAATAGTTCCGCAAAGCAATACTATACCACCCAATGGTCTAGAATGTGAAGATGTTGAAGGCAAGAATGAAACGGCGATGAAACAGAAGAAGGGCGAGTCGCCGAGTCATTCGGTGACATCGACTTACTTCACCGAAAGATCCGCCAGCGCTATTTTCTAAAGTCTATAAATACTAAAATTTTCATTAATTTTAGAACTTCCAAACCATTATTATATTGTTCACAATAGAATAGTACTTTTTAGATATTTTTCTCTCAAGTTTGGAGAGGGTTTTGTGGGAGACTTGAAGAGAGAAGGATTTCATCTTCCCCAAGTTGGAAGTGGGTCTTCTCCATTCTTCTTCCTTTGCTTAAATCAAGGTTTAATTTCTTATACCCATTTGATTTTAGTAACATTTTAGGTGTAGTTTGTTATTTGTTGATGTGTGGCTAAAAACCCCTATTCTTGGGGTGTGATTTAACAAATATGTGTTGTTATTGTTGTTGTGTCTTGCTTGCTGATAGACTAGATCTATTTTAATGGTGATTTTACCTAGTGGTTGTAGTTTAATTAGTGGGTTTGTAGTTGCAAATACAAAACTCAGCTTGCCCGAGAGGGAACTTATTTCCATTTAAAGCTTAGCCTAGTCATTATTATGTTGCACGGCTTGCCCGAGAGGGAGGTCGCGAAACCAAGACCACTAGATTGATGGCCTAAGGAGTGGGTCGACATGAGGTTCAGCCCGAGAGGGTGAGCCCTAGTCCCATATCCTAACACTCAGCTCAAGAGAGTGAGTGGGGTAAGGCGTAGGCGGTCTTCATGAGGCAAATGGGTGTCTGAGAGAAACCTATTTGAAACGGGGTAAGTTGCCCGAGAGGGAACTTATTTCCATTTAAAGCTTAGCCTAGTAACTATTATCTTGCAAATTTCATATTGAAAGCATCTATTCAACGATTTATCTCAGCTTGTATTGCAGTCACACCCAAGAACTTCTCCCCATACTTGATTTTATTGTTAAATTTTTGTTGTTTTTACTACTTTTGACAAAACCCCCATTTGATATTTGACACTTTCGTTCCACCCCCTTAATTTACTATGTTTTTGTTCGTAAATATCTTTTGCTGTGACTAGTTAGAGCTAAATTTTATTTTTCTATCAATTCTTAAAACCACTCCCTTGGGACACTACCCCAACCTTTAGTTGGGTTACTACACTATCGACGATCGTAGACACTCATACCGTAGGTTAGTGTCGTTGGTCATGATAAGAATTATTGACTAATGCCTATGTTATGCCTATGTTTATGTTTATGTTAGCTATCATATTTAGTACATGTTTGTACAAACACATAATCTTGCCTACTTTCTTATCAAATGTAGGGTCCAGAAATATCGACTTCCATCCTCATGGCTAAGATCATAGTACAACAAGATTTGAAGTATTGGTAAGGCCTCATAGCATTCGAGATTTGACCACCATATCCTCATGTCTTTAATTTTATGTTGAGAACTATTGTATTTGTTGTGTCCCAAAGATATTCATGTTTTAGATGGTTTGAGACAAGTGTATTAGACCTCCGCTCATTTTATAAAGACTTTGATGTTATTGAAAATGTTTTAAATTTCTGGTAAAGTCTATAATATTTTGTTATAAAATCTAAGTGGCTTGTATGAGTCCTCTCGGGGTCTTGTATGCCATGTTACATTTAGGGTGTACCCCTGGGTCATGACAAACTTGGTAATCAGAGCACAAGGTTTAGAATGGTTCTAGGCTGTCTCAAATCCACATCAAGTAGAGTCTTGTTCATAAGTGTAAAGCGCGCCACATTTATGAATGAAAGGCTACTAGATGCTTAGGAAACTTCACTTCTTCTTCACTCTAAGTCATGCGATAGAGTTTTAACTCTATAAGGTCTCTCTCCTACTCCTTTTCCGATGGTCTTTAGGATATGACTACTCGAAGGGCTCATGCTACAAGGAACGAGGGAGAAAATGTTGGTTGTGACGCCATATGTTTCTATTAGATTTGATGTGTTGTTAGACCCTTTTTTTGTCTCTACTCCTATAGGAGACTATGTGATGGCTGAGAGGGTCTATAGAAAGTATCCCGTCTCCTTACCCTATAAAGTTACACTAGTTGATTTGGTAGAGCTTGATATGCTAGATATAGATGTTATCCTTGGGATGCATTGGTTGTACTCTTGTTATTCTTCTATTTATTGTAGAACCCGTTATTTCAAATATTAGTCTCCAAATGAGCTTATCCTAGAGTGGAAGGGGGGAAAGTCTATGCCGAAAGGTCGATTTATTTCTTGTCTTAAGAAAGATGATTTCTAAGAGCTGCATATACCACCTAGTTAGGGTGAGGGAAATAGATCGGAGACGTGGCTGAGCATTTCACGTCCTAGGTCAGCCTGTCTCCTTATGTATATATTCTTAGCTAGTCTTTTGCCTTTGAGACGACTTGTTGTGGTTCACTTTTGGGACATGTATTTTCATATTAGACAGGTATGTACTCTTGACGTCTAGGTTCTTGGAGGGATGCTCTTGTATATAGATTTTTTGTGCTTCTATTTCTATCTTATTTTACTGTCTAGTGTTAGTTCTACCCTTATACCCATGACTTGTCATTATAGATACAGGTTGGCTTACTTGTAGAGAACGAATACATAGTAGAGTCATGTGAATAGGTGTGGAGATGTATGTATCTTATTTTTGGGAGGCTATAGGATGTCCAATGGAATTTCCCTCTTTTGTATAGCTTTTTTGTACTTTGTGTTATTGGTTTAATGAAATCTCACTTGTTTCAGTTTTTCATAGGATGGCTCGTACACGCCACATGAAGACCTAGTGTAGGGGTCCACCTCCACCACCAGATAGGGGTGCCACACCACCCCTAGATAGATAGAGGGTCCCGGAGCCAGCAGTAGACCCTCTAGAAACTGGGGTTCTAGCTCAACTGGTGGGGGGTAGGACCAGCCCACCCACCACCCGAACCAACTATGGCTCCAGATCTTAAGGTAACCAATACTAAGCTCCTGATTGTGCTTGGAGGCATATAGAAAGCCCAGCACCAACATCAAGTCAGTAGGATCAGTCTACAATGGAGGCATCTCGAGTTAGGTACCACCTTGGGGTGCTTATCCCATGATTACGGTCGAACCTATGCCGCTTGAGCAAAAAAACATGCTCGCAATGTTCTAGAGGCTTTCACCTCCAAGGGTTTTTTTGGCCCATGGGTTAGGATGCCCATAAGTTTCTGACCGCTTACTACGAGCAGCTTTATACATTTGGACTAATGGAGTAGAGAGGATCCGACTTCACTACTTATCATTAAGATGGGCCAGGCAGGCAGTGGTGATGTACGTTCATAAGACTAGACCAGTTAGGTCTCCTCTGGTCATTTGGACTAAGTTTTTTTATGCCTTCTTAGCTAGGTTAATCCCTCGCAGCATCAAAGATCACCTCCAAGATCAGTACTCTAGGTTGGAAAAGGGCTCCATGACTGTATCATAGTATGAGGCAAGGTTCCACAATCTGTCCCGACATGCCACTATGATTCTACCCACCAAGGAGGAGAGAGTCTAATGCTTTGTTCATGGATATAGGCTTCATCTAGGGATTGAGACTCAATTTGTGGTCTCCGTTGGTCGTTCCATTTTGGATGTTGTTGACCACGCTTCTGATGAGTCAGGAATTTTGACTCATTTAGGGCTAATCATTCAACGAATTAATTTCCTCAATGCCTATTTTGTGCTCATAACTGATGGATTTCAAGGTTAGAATAGATATCGTGATGATGGTTGGAGAGATCGAGATGGAGATTGGCGTGATCAGGGTGCAAATTGGAGAGATAGAGATGGTGATAAAGATGGAGAACGTTCCCCCTTATGAATGTTAAAAGTCAAAGGAACAAAAAGCCTATCCTAAAAACATTCAGACAGAGGATGTGCTTGCCCGCATCTTAAACAAGGTGGAAGGATCGAATAAGGTACTCAAGGAGATGAAAGATGATGTCTCATCTGTAAACAGACAGTGACCTCGCACTAAGTTTCCATAAAGTAGTTTGAGACTCAAATGGTTAAATTTCAGCTCACCTATATTTAAGATCGAAATGGGGTTTTCCAAGGGATACCTTAGTCCATCCGAAGAGTCAGGCTGGAATGCATAGCCAGTTCGTGCCACGATGTTAAATAAGACGCTTCTGGACAGGCAACCCAATTTTTATTTTTTGTTATTTGAATAACATTTGTTGGATGTGCAAGTTAAAATTTGAATTCCAGAGGAAAAATGCAATTGGGTAAGCTCATAGCTCAATTGGCGAATCACCGAGTGGCTTGGTGAGCCCGATTTAGCTTGCCTTTTGGACCAATTGATAGGCTGATGTTCTACCTAATTTGGCTAGCAAATGTCCCCTTGGCGAATTGCCGAGTGGATCGGCGACATAAGTGGGTCTCACCGATCAAGGCGCGGACTAAATGGTCAAGAGTCTTTTAGCCGTTTTAAATTAAAGTTCTCTTTTTTTTAAATTTTGGCTCTTGAACTCTTACCTTATATTATATTTTAAGTTTAATTTTATGGGTGTCCTCGTGTGTGATCAAAATTTGAAGTGTTGCCCATCCTCTCTCTTTACCTAAGTGTTTACTTGTCTGCATCTGAGGTCGGTTTTTCGGATTTTTCTCTAATTTCATGTTTTAGACTGAGCATGCCTATATGTAGTTAATGGATCATTTTTGTTCCTTGATTGTGTGCCAAATTCCTCGTTGAAATTTAAATTGGAATCAAACATGTTAGATATTTAGTTTAGCCTAAATTTGGTTGAGTTGCGTGTTTGAATTGCATAAATTGTGTGTGTTGCATGTTGGGTTTTGTGCAGGTGAAGTCAGAGTAACTCAAATTCCACTAAACAACTTGAATTTTCCCAATGATGCATTGGGTGACGTCGTTCCTAAGGGAAAAATCATAGTTATGTTGAATTTAAATCAATTAGGGGGGAGTTTGAGTACTCTGACTTAGAGATTCATGGTGGGTAGGCTGGAATTGTATTTAATTGTACTTGAAATGGTTTGTCATAGGCTGTTAGGCACTAATTGAACATTGAGTTGGGAAGGCAACACGTTAGGCCATTCAGTGGGTTGGGTTGAGCTTGCTGACTAACTAGGTGAGTCACATAATGCCATCCTTTATCGCCTAGTTGACCTAAATTGTTGATAAGTTCTCTGTAACTTTTGGCAATATGCTTGTGCTCACCGAATATACTCGGTCACTCGTTGAATGGCTTTAGTCTCGCTTTTCCGACTTTAATTTTGACTATTTATTTATGTATTATTCAGTGAGGAACCATCTGATCGCCGAGTGAACTCAGAGACTCGCCGAATGTTCTTTGGTATCGTCCTTTTGTTCTGAAATTTTGCTGAGTTTTTCTATTACTTTAGGCCAGTTCCCTTTTTCCTGCTAAATGGATTAAGCAATTCGCCAAACTGGTCGGTGAGTTCTCCATTTTTATCACCATTGGCAATAGAGGGAGAGTTGCTAAAGTGGAGGCTCTCAGAACTACATTCTAAAGCAGTTCATGATCCAGTGGCACGACCTCCAGCACCTCTAGCACATACACCAGCACAGGCAGTTTAAGTACCCCTGACCCCTTTAAATCCTCCCGATCCATGAATCGATTAAAGGCCACCGGCTTGCGGACAATTCTTTAGGAAAAGTGGTTGTCTATGAATGGTGTGGTGGACATGTATCCAGTTGTGTGGGAGACACTGCGTTTCCATAAGTTCCAACAGTTTGCCATGCCACAAAATCCTTATGTGCCTTTATGGGTATGAGAATTCTATAAGGGTTATGCAAAGTTAATCCCAAAAGGGAAAAGGAAAGTTGGGTCAATGGCGTTGATTGACTACGTAGAGGTGTGGGGTAAGAAGGTGAGGTGCAGCGGGACTGATATTAATGATGATTTAAGCTGCACAGTCTGTACTATTCACTCATTGGCTGATAAGGTCAAAACCAAAACTTTAGATGACTTAAAGTGGTAGCTTTCCCGGTTGCTTTGTGGTGCTACCCCCCATGGATAGAGGTGCGTTGTGGTTGAAAAGAAAGATTTGAACATTGCGGCTCGGTACTAGTTTGGGTTCATCTCCAGCACGTTGATGCCATCACAGAATGAGTCTATAATCTGGCATCCGAAGGCGGCACTGCTAGGGTATATTATTGATTGGGAGTGATTGAATCTCGAGTTAATAATTGCACAAGAAGTGGCGATAAGGGCTAAGAAAAATCAAACCTCACTGCCATTTCCAGTTCTTATTAGTGATTTGTGTTGCCGAGCTGGTGTGCCCTTTGTGGATAAGAAGGCTACTGAGGTGACTTCGACATTGTCTACTGATATTTGGAGGATTAAAGGTGAGTACATGAAAGATGACGCTAGGAAGAAGAAGTCTCTGGTAGACACTTCTGCGGTTGTTGATGTAAAGGTGATGGGGGCCGACAATACTTTGTCTACTCCAGCACGTAAGCCGACAGGTATACCTAGCTCCTCCACCTCTCCTACACCTTCTCCCGTTACTGCTTCCTATCCCCCTTGACACAAGCCATGATTGTAACACCCCGAAAACTAGTAGGCTAAACTGGAGCTTGACGTGAGAGTTAGAGTCGTAGATATGGCTTCCCGTAAAATGAAGGGGTGAGTGTTATAACATCAAGGTACGACTCCCCAAGGACCAACTAAGGGTCCTTGAGGAGGACCCTAGCAAACTGCCCAAGAAGCCTGCCCAAGGCAGTGCACCCACGAGGGGACCCACGCCCCGTAGGGGTATCCACGCTTTATGGATGGCTTCGTGGGTCAGGGTCCCAAAGACATTGCCTTAGACCACCACCCACGATTGACCAGCATGCCCCGTGGGTCCACTCACGGCCCATGGGTGGGGTCTCGTGGGTGAGGCACAAGTTAGTTTTAAGTTGTTAAATTGGGGACTAAGGGATCATTCCGGAATTAATTATACTAAGTGGTGTCATTTTACTAGTGTTTTATACCACCCATATAAAGACTTTAGACCCTTAATTAAGTCATCCTAAATCATTATTTCTAAACCCCCCAAAAGAAACCCAATTCCCTCTCAAATATTTCTCTCTAGAAAACTCAAAGAATAAGAAGAAGACGAAAAAGAAGAGGGTCATAATAGGTCAAGTCTCCATTGTTTCAACCTTTCTAGGTTATGCAATCAAGGTATGATGACTTATTCATTTATGGATTCCTTCCATCCATGAAGCCTCCATGTTTCCCCCAATTGTGAAGATGAACCCCAATTCTAGTTAGGGTTTCTACCTATATAGTGGGTGTTGTTGTATGTTGATCCAATTAAGTGGATAAAGGTTTCTTATGATTATTTATGATGTAATTACATGGTTTTATTATGATTATGCATGTATTCTAGATTAACCTAACAAAATAGGATGAAATTGATATAGTTTGGTTTTATACCATGAAAGAGGAAATTGAGAGGTTAGATGTGATCTTCTAGGATTGATGAATTATTTTATGAATTGCTTGAGATTAAAACACCTAGATATGAATTGCTTAAAAGTAAAGCTAGTAGACATGAATTTATGAGATTAGGGCTTATATGATGAATCATGATTTCTAGTGTTAAGATTGAGTCTATATGAAGATATATGGTTAAAATTGGTTAAGGATGAAGCATGTGAGTAGAATACCTTGAGACTTAGGTCTATAAGGTGACCAAGTGAAGTATTGCTTTAGAGAAAGGCTTGTAGTATGAATGTGACTTCTAGGACCTTGAGGGTGAAAACTAATATGAATGAAATAGGAATGTTAAGGCTTGAAACAGAAGCTATTTGCATGTTAAATTCTATATGCTACTATTTTGGAAGGAATTTGCCTACGTGACCTATATTATGAATATATGAGATTATGCATGTAATGATTTGATTGCTTGAAATTGGGATTATATCCATGTCTAATGTAGTCATTCTAGATGTGTTGATTTGATATGAGCACAACCCCTATAAAATAACAAGGTATGATATTGTCCATGTTTATGAAGGCTATGTATATGCTTTAAGAACACTTTGAGAGTAAAGTGGTTATGATCATGATCTTGTTGTGTGTGGTTGAAAGGATATTCTCATTTACACACCTATGTATGATTATGATAATGTTGTTGTGATGATTGAAAGGCTATTCTCATGAACACGTAATGAACATGATATAAAGGTTTTCTCATATAATAAAGATTCTAGGTTGAAAGGCAATTCTCACCTAATTGAATCTAATGTTATATGAAGACATGGACGGTGAAAGGTCATTCCCACGCATGATCTAATGAGTTATCCTAATGAAACAAGTTATGAACTCCGTGGGAATTATGCTTAGCACCGAGTGGATATTGATGAGATGGAAGCTCCTCCGTTAGAAAGGACGGGTATCTAGAATTAATCTCTTGAGATAGAAGCTTCCCCGCTATAAAGGGAGGGTTTCAAGTAACAGTCTCCTTTTCTCATAAACTACGTCCCCACATAGGTTATTTATCTAATGGATCCACCTAAAAGCTAACAAATGATGGTTTTACCTTAGGCAAGTAGGACAACCTTTTTTGGTGTGAGTGACACCAGATTCCATGTTAAGCTCACATGGTCTTTGTCGGTTAAGGCAAACTCCCACAAGGTCAAGTCTAGTATGAACCATGGTTACTCAAGTAGCTTTACTTAGCATGAATTAGATTTATGGGGTATTATTCATGCATTGAACGTGAGGGTTTAGAGTCGTAGATATGGCTTCTCGTATTTAAAATGAAGGGTTGAGGGTTAGAACGTCATGGTATGACTCCCCAAGGACCAACCAAGGGTCCTTGAGGAATGACCCTAGCAAACTGCCCAAGAAAGTTACACAAGGCAGTGCACCCACACCCCGTAGGGGGATCCACGCCTCGTGGATAGCTTCATGGGTCAGGGTCCCAAATACACTGCCTTAGACTATCACACATGATTGACCAGCACACCCCATGGGTCCACTCACGGCCCGTGGGACGGGGTCTCATGGGTGAGGTTGTAGGTTAGTTTTAAGTTGTTATGTTGGGGACTAAGAGGTCATTCCAAAATTAATTAGTTATTAAGTGGTGTCATTTTACTAGTGTTTAGACAACCTATATAAAGACTTTAGACCCTTAATTAAGTCATCCTAAATCATTATTCTTAAACCCCCCCCCCCCCCAAAAGAAACCCAATTCCCTCTCAAATATTTCTCTCTCTAGAAAACTCAAAGAAGAAAAAGAAGAAGAAGAGGGTTAAACTAGGTCAAGTCCCCATTGTTTCAAGCTTTCTACGTTTTGTAATCAAGGTATGATGGCTTATTCATTCATGAATCCCTTCCATCCATGAAGCCCCTATGTTTCCCCCAATTGTGAAGATGAACCCCAAATCTAGTTAGGGTTTCTTCCTATATTGTTGGTATTGTTGTATGTTGATCCAATTGAGTGGATAATGGTTTTTTATGATTATTTATGATGTAATTACATGTTTTTAGTTTGATTATGCATGTATTCTTGATTAACCTATGATTCTAGGATAAAATTGAAATTGTTTGGTTTTATACCATGAAAGAGGAAATTGCGGGCTTAAATGTGATATTCTAGGATTGATGAATTACTTTATGAATTGCTTGAGATTAGAACACGTAGATATGAATTGCTTAAAATTAAAGCTTGTAGACATGAATTGATGAAATTAGGGCTTATATTATGAATCATGATTTGTAGTGTTGAGATTGAGTTTATATGAAGATATATGGTTGAAATTGGTTAAGGATGAAGCATGTGAGTAGAATACCTTGAGACTTAGGTCTATAAGGTGACCAAGTGAAGTATTGCTTTAGAGAAAGGCTTGTAGTATGAATGTGACTTCTAGGGCCTTGAGGGTGAAAACTAATATGAATGAAATAGGAATGTTAAGGCTTGAAACTGAAGCTATTTGCATGTTAAGTTCTATATGCTACTATTTTGGAAGGAATTTGCCTACATGACCTATATTATGAATATATGAGATTATGTATGTAATGATTTGATTGCTTGAAATTGGGATTATATCCATGTCTAATGTAGTCATTCTAGATGTGTTGATTTGATATGAGCACAGACCCTATAAAATAACAAGGTATGATATTGTGCATGTTTATGAAGGCTATGTATATGCTTTAAGAACACTTTGAGAGTAAAATGGTTATGATCATGATTTTGTTGTGTGTGGTTGAAAGGATATTCTCATTTACTTACCTATGTATGATTATGATAATGTTGTTGTGATGATTGAAAGACCATTCTCATGAACACATAATGAACATGATCTGAAAGGTTTTCTCACAGAATAAAGATTCTAGGTTGAGAGGCAATTCTCACCTAATTAAATCTAATGTTATATGTAGACATTAATGGTGAAAGGTTATTCTCACGCATGATCTAATGAGTTATCCTAATGAAACAAGTTATGACTCAATATGAACTATGTGGGGACTATGCTTAGCACCGAGTGGATATTGATGAGATGGAAGCTCCCCCGTTAGAAAGGTTAGGTTTCTAGAAGCAATCTCTTGAGAAGGGACCTATTTAAAGTAATAGTCTCCTTATCCCATAAACTACGTGCCCCTGTATGTTATTTAGCTAACAGGTCCACCTAAAAGCTAACAAATTACGCTCTTACCTTAGGCAAGTCGGACAACCCTTTTCGATGTGGGTGACACCGGATTCCATGTTAATCTCATATGGTCTATGTCGGTTAAGGCTAACTCCCACAAGGTCAAGTCTAGTATGAACTATGGTTACTCAATAAGCTTTACTTTGCATGAGTTAGATTTATAGGGTCTTAATCATGCATTGCACAAGTATGCCTTGAGGGTATCTATGGTATGTTCCTCTTATGTTATTATGATCTCTGTAATGAATATGTTTATGACTTGTGCTTATGATGTATGCTCAGTTTGATTGTAGCTTGAAAGGCATTTCCAATACATGTATGACTAAAGGTGGGTGTTCTTTTCTCTCTGAGAAATAAGCTAAGGATGAGATCAAAAAGGTAATAAAGATAAATGAGGACCTAAAGTAACTTGCCTAGCATGGATGGGATTATGGGGTCTTATCTATGCCTTGCACAAGCTTGCCTTGAGTTGGCTTATGAAATGTTTCCCTCATGATATGTTAAACTAGATTGCATTGATTATGCCTACGATTATGTTGTTATCTCTTATGTTTATAACTGATGTCTTATTAAGTTGTCTCTTATGTTCATGACTTATGTTATTGTCTCTTATGATTATGGTATGTGTCTTATGTTGACTAATGCCTCCTATATGCTCATGTTGATGATTTGTGCTAGCCATCATATTTAGTACATTATTATACTAACGCATACTTTTGCCTACATTCCTATCAAATGTAGGGTTCGGCGATATTGACTTTCATTCTCGTGGCTAGGTTCATAGTAGAGCAAGGAGAAAAGATTTGGTAAGTCCTCATAGCATCGAGGACTTGATCACCCCTTTCCTTTTTATGTCTTTCTTTTTATGTTAGAAGTTTTGTACAAGCTGTGTCCCAAAGACTTTCATGTATTAGATGGTTTGACATAAGTGTAAAAGACTTCCTCTTCGTTTTATGAGGCTTCGATTGTTATGAAAAATGCTTTAAATTTTTCGTACTTTTCTATTATCTTATGTTATGATATGCTAAGGGGCTTGTATGAGACCCCTTCGGGGTCGAGTACGCCTTGTTACATCTAGGGGGGTACCCCTAGGTCATGACAATGATCTACAAAATGGGCAACCCTGCCCATTCGGATGATGTGCGGGCTTCTCAACTTCAGGCAGATGTGCCATCTATGATTGATAGAGCCATAACTGCTACACTTGCTCCCATACGGGAGGAGTTGAGGGGAAAACGGGAGATGATTACAGCTTATGGCCTGCCATTGGATGCTCTCACTGCTCGGGTGGAGGAGTGTGAGTGGAGTAATGGACAGCCTTTTGAGTTAACAACCTTTAAGGCTGATATTGTTGGACTTTGACATGATGTGGACAAGTTGAAGCCCACCGACATCCCGATAATGTGGGGTAATGTAGATGTTCTCGAGGAACCCAATTTGATTATACCAGCCCCTTGTGAGATTCCTCCGGCTACTCTGAACGGAGATGTTGTTGTAGTTGATGATGATGGAGGGTCTGACACAACAGAGACAGATGAGAAGGAGCTAGAGGCTCATGATTAGGCAATGTTTGAGGATTTAGAGGATTTGGAGGGTGAGTTGGTACTTGTGGCCACTGAGGCCTCACTACGTGACACATTCATGATTGGCTATAGTGGGTCTCAGCCCATATAAGAGATAGTTTCACAGATCTCTCGAGCTGGAGTCGAACTAGCATTGATGCATAGGTTGAAGCCAACTCAGATGCATGGAGTTCACTTTATGCCTAGCCTGAAAGGGGGATTTTTACTTTCCCTTCATTTTGTTTATTGTTGATATAATTCAGTTTTTATTTCACATTGAGGACACTACATAGTTAATTTGGTGGGGTGAAGGTATTCTTATACCTATCCTTTTAGTTGTAGTTTATTTTTATTTCATTCTTTTGGATATTTTGTTGTTTTGGTGCTTTTTGTTCAAACTTCTCTATGAATGCTTTAATAGTGAATGTTGGTTTGGGCTCATTGGTATATCTCTTGTTTGCTTGATCGTGAATGTTGCAAATGATCCCTTATATATTGGAGTGTCAGTTGTGGTCAAGACTGATGACTTGAATAGTTTTATTGATGAACAATAAGTTTGTTCAAGTCCAAGAAGGAAATTTGAGTTGCATAAGTCATGTGTGAACTCTTAACATCTAATTGTGACTAGTCAGATTGTCAAAGTGAGTCTTGTAATGATGGTTGCACGCGAACTTAACTTGTAGAGTTGTGATCGATAATTGTGTTGAGTGTCATGTGTGGTGAGGTTTACTTGAAAAGTGTGCATGATGATACCCAGAACTTGCCCCGTTGGTCCGATTGACTAGCATTGGTGAATGAAATAAATGATCTTAGGCATAAATTTGTGAGAGTGAACCTAATTGCTATACCATTGTGTGACCACTTTATGAGTGTGTGAGCCTAGCTTGGCACCATTTAAGTCTAAACTTTTCTTTGGATAAAACATGAACGCAAATGACCTTATTCTCTACACCTAAAACCTTGTTGAATGATTGGTTTGTTTTAATAGCCAACTTAGGCTAAAAGCCTAAGTTTGGGGTTTGGTAAGAATAAGGAAAAAATCGAGCAAGAAACTGAAAATTCGTCCTTGAAGGCATGTGTGAAAAAATGATGGAAAAAGAGAAAAAGAAAAGAAATGATAGATTTGTATCCATTGTGCAATGTTGTGGAAATAAAAGAAGTGTCGAATGAGCTATAACAAAAAGAAAATTGTTGTGTGCTATTAATAGGCCAAGGATGAGTTTTGAAAATGAAAAGAATGACAGAAAATGAAAAGAAGTAAAATTTGAGCCATGCTTCATGAAGGTAAAAGTCACTAAGCCAAAATAATCATACTCGTAAACTTAGCCCAATTACAAGCCTTGAAAGACCTTTGTGGTCTTGCATGAGCAGAGTGATGTTTTGGTTGGAAAATACAAACAAGCCTATAGGTGAAATCATGCATGTTTTTCTCATTGATAGTGTGAGAGTTGATTTCGATTCCTTAATTATAATCCTTGATTATCTTTCTGAGAGCATGAAATCATTCTTGATGTAAGGGCATTTGAATACTCTTATTGAGAAATACCATGTGTTGTTGTTTGAGTCTCTTCTTGGTAAATGGTGCCTATTCTCAAAGGTATAGTGAAAGCATAAACCATGTTCTCATTACTATCCCTTAAGATACCTCCTCCCCAATCTTTCTCGAATTATTGAGGGCACTCCCATCAATGTTCAGTTTGAGAATGTTGTTAGATGGTCTGTTCCACTTGATGATTCTGATTTTAGTCTCATGTTGGCACGTCTCAATCATAAGAATCAACTCCACCCAAATATTAGGCCAGTGAATGTAGGGAAAACTGTTTATGAGAATATGGTTTAAGTTTTTAAGGATCATAAACTTTACTCTGGCTGTGTTGGATTATTTGCCTCCATGCATATTTAGTTGAGCACCTATTTTTCCATAAGTTCCAACAAATACAAATGGGAAGTGATTGGATGAGGAGTTTATGAAAATCATTCTTGGGATTCATTCCCCACCAATTCATCAGATGATTTCTCAAAGGAACATGAGCATGGGTAGCACCTAGCAAGTTGGAGAAAATCTCCAAACGTAATTGGCAAAATAACCATTGACAAAAATATGATCAATATTGTCCAGCCTAGGTCTAATGCAATAGGAGTAGCTAGCAGGGTCAATTCCAAAAGTGCTAATCTTCTCATTGGTAGAGAGCTTGTTTCTCAAAGCCCTAAAAACCAGAAAAGTAACCTTGAAAGGGACCTATTTGTGCCAAATGAAATTGTTGATGATGTTCTTGTCTTGTTTTTGTTTGATAAGTTCCCAGGATGAACAAGAAAAAATCTCATTCTCATTGAGTTTCCAATCGGCATCATCTGGAATCTCTTATTGGTAAATAATTCTAGTACTCTAAACTTTAGGAACTAATAGTGGAGGAACCCGTTGTATTACCATAGCCTCATTCTAGTTGCCCTCCATCAAGAACTGAGATATAGTAGTGTTGTTGAGACTAGTAATTGAATCACAATTATGGGCTAGATGACCATCACCTAGCAAATTCTCCCTCCGTAAAAGTCTATTTCCAGAGTTGATACCCAATATTGTTAGCTTCCATTTGGGCCTTGTTTTTCATCATATATTTCCCAACCAAATACTGCCTAGTATCCTATTTTTTTTCCACTGGGTTTGCTCTTTGGCAGTATTTGTTAGGATTTGAAACTTTTAGAGAAAAAAATTAGGTTCAACAGCAGAAACTTTCATTCATATTCAGCTTTTTAAAAGCATACACACATATATCTACATAAGCTTTTCCAAAGTTAGTAGAGGATCATACATATCCAACCACTATTGACTTTCTTACAAAACATATTCCATAAAACAAGGACTACCTTTCCTTTACATACTTAACATAATATTTAAGAAAATAACAATTAAACAAAAAAAATATCTAGAAATATCTCATTTTTTAACACTCCTCCTTGAGATTTTTCTTGGATACTCCCAGCTTAGCCCTTAAAATTTCAAATTTCCCTTTAGGAAGAGCCTTGGTCATGATGTCTGCAATCTGCTGATTTGAGCAGCAATGAACAAGTTGAACTTCGCCATCCTTATCTGCTTGCCTGATAGCGTAAAACTTCACATTTATATGCTTGCTACGACTATGTTGCACTGGATTTTTAGTCATAGATATTGCTGACTTGTTGTCAACCTTAATGACAGTAGCTTCAATGTCATTTTGCTCCAGATCACGTAGAATCTTTCTTAACCATAAAGCCTGATTAGTTGCACCAGCAGTGGCGATGTATTCTGCTTCTGCAAAAGATTGAGCTACCACCTCTTGCTTCTTTGAATTCCATGAGAACATCCCTGAACCAAGTGTAAAAGAATATCCAGAAGTGCTTTTCATATCATCAACGCTTCCTGCCCAATCACTATCTGAAGAACCCATCAGTTGCCCTTGCTTTTCCTTTTTAGGTCAAATACCATAATCAGTAGTTCCTTTGATATATCTCAACGTTCGTTTAGCAACACCAAGATGAACTTGACTTGGAGCTTGCATAAACCTCGACAGTAAACTTGCCTCGAACATGAGATCGGGTCTTGTTGCTATCAAATACAGCAAACTACCAATCAGACTTCTATAAACTGTTGGATCAGTCCTATCACCTCCTTCAAACTTCGAAATATTTTCATTTGAACCAGTGGAGTCAGTACAGACTTGCACCTCTCCATCTTGAACCTTTTAAGAATATCCCATGCATATTTTCTCTGAGAAATAAAGATTCCAGCAGTAGCTTGATGAATCTCCATTCCCAGAAAGTAACTCATTTCACCCAAATCTGACATTTCAAACTTGGTCTCCATTTCTTGCATGAACTGATTCACCATTGTTTTATTGCTTCCTATTACCAGAAGATCATCAACATAGAGTGACACCACAAACACATCTCCTTCTTTTGCCTTCTTCACATATAAAGTGGCTTCATTTTCACTTCTCTTGAAGCCACAATGACTAAGATGATCATCAATTTTACTGTACCATGCTCGAGGAGCCTGCTTTAATCCATACAATGCCTTATAAAGTCGGTAGACTTTATCCTCCATTCCTGCAACTTTAAAGCCTTCTGGTTGATCAACATATATCTCCTCCTGCAACAGTCCATTTAAGAATGCAGATTTCACGTCCAAATGATACAGCTTCCAATTTGATTGAGCTGCCAAAGCAAATAGTAGCCTTATTATATCATGTCGTGTAATATGTGCAAACGTGTCCCCATAATCCAGACCTGCAACTTGCGCATAACCTTTCACAACAAGCCTTGCTTTGTATTTATAAACTGAGCTATCTGGATTAAGTTTGGTTCTATAAACCCACTTCACCCCGATCACATTTCTGTTTTTGGGTTTATCAACCAACTTCCAAGCATCATTCTTTTCTATCATACCAATCTCCTCCTTCATGGCTTCAATCCAAACTTCATGTCTTGATGCTTCTTGATAGCTATTTGGTTCTGAGATTGCAACATTACATCTTTCATATATCTCGGAAAGAGATCTTGTCTTCAAAATTGGCGAATCAAGTGAGGATTCCCCGTCTGATTCTTCGTCTTCTTCTAGAGTTTCAGATCCAAATGATTTGATTTCAGGCAGCGAACTCAAGTTCTGAAAAACTGCATTATCTTTCTCAATTTGATCCTTATCCCAATTCCAATAAACATGCTCATCCACGACTACATCTCTTCGAATTGAAATACTTTTTGTTTGCAAGTTGAAAACTCTATAACCCTTGGCTTGTGATGAATAACCAATAAAGATCCCCAATTCACCTTTTGGTTCAAGTTTGCTTCTTTTGACAGAAGGAATATGAGAATAACATATCGAACCAAAAACTTTTAAATGCTTGGCAGATGGTTGTATTCCACTCCATGCCTCAATAGGAGTCTTTTCATCCACAGCTTTTGTTGGCAGCCTATTTAACAAATACACTGAAGTATGGATAGCTTCTACCCAAAAACTTTATGGCAGTTTCTTTTCCAGCAACAAACATCTTGCCATTTCAACTACTGTTCTGTTCTTCCTCGCCGAGACTCCATTTTGTTTGGGCGAATAACTTACTTTCAACTTGTGAACAATCCCCATATCTTCACAATTCTTATTGAACTCATTTGAAGTGTATTCGCCACCATTGTCTGACCTCAAAGCCTTTAGCTTACAACCACTTTGTCTTTCCGCAAAAGCTCTAAATTTCTTGAAAATTGAAAATAGTTGAGACTTGTTACTCAGAAAATACACCCAAGTCATCCTTGTTAAGTCATCAATAAAGAGCACAAAATATTTATTGTGTCCCAAAGATGATGCCTGCATAGGTCCACACACATAAGTGTGAACTAGTTCAAGTTTTTCAGTTGCCCTCCAGGTAGCACTTTTATCAAATGATTTCATGTGTACCTTACCCATCTGACATGACTCACAAACTTCTTTAGACAGTGAAATCTCAGGTAAATCCTTAGTCAAGCCCTTTTCATACATAGACTTTAAAGTAGCATAGTTAAAATGACCATATCTTTTGTGCCACAACCATGACTCATCCTTACTTGCAAAATTTGCACTATCAAACCTCCCATCTAAAGGAAAAGTTTTATCCACCATTCTTACTTTAACAATCAAACTATCTTCGGAGTCAAAAATCAAACAACGTTTGTCCTTAAAAAATAAGGAATAGCCTTTAGACATCATTTAAGCCACACTTAACAAGTTACATGCTAAAGAAGGAACATACAACACATCATGTATAAACTTTGTAACTTGTGTAGTTTGAAAGGAAACTGAACCCTTTCCATGTGCATCAACCATTTCACCATTTCCCATCCTAACTTTAGCTTTGAATGACTTGTCAAGTGTGTGAAACAAGAGCTCATTGTGTGACATATGACTCGTACATCCACTATCTATGAACCATGAGGATTTGTTGGTTGTGTTTTCTACATGAGAAGCCATAAACAAGATTTCTTCTTCATTTTCAAACTTTTCAACAAAATTTGCCTGTTGCACATGGTTTTGTTGTGGTTGATTCTGCCTGGTCCTGTAATTTTTCTCAATATGACCCATCTTTCTACAGAATCTACACTGAATCGGTGGCTTTCCTTTGAACCAACAATCTTTTTCTTAATGATTGGTTCTTTTACAGTGGCTGCAAGGTTGAAACTTCCCTCTCTTTGAAGATTCCTTCCTTGGTTTTCCCTTTTCTAATTTATCTCCTTCCATCCTTCTATTGTCCTTCATAGGCTATTTGCCTTTATGTTGTGCTTGAAATGCCGTTTCTACTACTTCTTCATCTCTTATACTTGATCTTTGTTCTTGGGCTTGCAACTTGCTGATCAGTTCTGCCACAGATAAAGTCTTCAAATCACAAGATTCTTCTATTGCTGAAATCTTGGACTCAAACCTTGTTGGTAAGCTTATCATCATCTTCTCCACCACCCTTGAATCTGGAAAGGTTTCACCAAACAGCCTTACTTTGTTTAAAGGTTTCACCAAACAGCCTTACTTTGTTTACAATCTCCATAAGTTTGGCAGAATACTCTTTCACAGTATCTCCTTCTTTCATCCTTAACATCTCAAATTCTCTTTTGAGAGTTAAGAGTTTGACAGTCTTCACCCTGTCACTTCCATTGAACTCCTCTTTTAGCTTCTCCCATACTTCTTTAGGTGTTTCACAAGCCATTATTCTTGTGAAGATCACATCTGAAAGTGCTGAATGAAGACATGTGAGAGCCTTAGGTTTCCTTGACTTCACATCTTCATAAATCTTCATTTGTGCAATTGTTGGATTTGGTCCAAGTGGAAGAGGATCATCTTCACTTTCAATGGTTTCCCATAGACTAAGAGCTTTGAGAGAAGCCTTCATCTTTATCACCCATATGTGATAATTTTCTCCTGTAAACATAGGAGGGCCTACACCCAAGAAGCTGTTGGATGGCATGTTACTGCTGCTCAGCTCTCACCTTAGAAGGAGAAAAAACCTTTGCCTTCTTGCCTTCATAGATCCCTTAAGAAGAAGGGCTCTTGATACCACTATTAGGATTTGAAACTTTTAGAGAAAAAACTAAGGTTCAGCAGCAGAAACTTTCATTCATATTCAGCTTTTTAAAAGCATACACACATATATCTACATAAGCTTTTCCAAAGTTAGTAGAGGACCATACATATCCAACCACTATTGACTTTCTTACAAAACATATTCCATAAAACAAGGACTACCTTTACATACTTTACATAATATTTAAGAAAATAACAATTAAACAAAAAAAAACATCTAGAAATATCTCATTTTCTAACAGTATTTAGCAAGAAGAAGCTGCCCCCAAAGAGAATTTTTTGTCCTAAAAGCCACCATTGTTTAAATTGCAAAGAGATAAAAATATCATTAAGTTGTCTAAATCCAATGCCTCCTTTAGTTGGTAAGCCAAGAGTAACCCAAGAAGCCCAATGGGTTTTTTTCTTCTCATTTTCATACCCCCAAAAGAAATCAGCAATCACTATCTTTATGTACTTTAGAGTAGTTTTGAGAGGAAATATAGTTGCCATTGTATGAATTAGGATAGAATGAAGTACATTCTTCACCAGAGTTATTTTACCACCAAAGCTATTAATTGTTGAGTGCCACCCACTGATCTTCTTTACCACTTTTGCCACCAAATCTGAATAGTAAATAACTAGTTGACCTCCAATGTATAGAGGACATCCAAGTTATGTAATAGGTTTAACCTTCTGAGTAAAAGTACTAATTTCCACTATCAAATCAATGATATCCGGAGGAGTATTAGTTGGAGCCATAAAGTGACTTTTCTCCTTTTTAATAAGCTGATCTGAGACACCTTCATAAGTACATAAGGATTTCATGATTAATTGTAAAGAATTCTAGTTCCAGATGTGAAAATGATTACATCATCAGCAAAGCAAAGATGATTAATCTAAGGGCCCCTAATTTCCATGTTAAATGATTTGTAGATTTGATCTTTATAGAGAAGGTTCAACAACCTGGACAAAACCTTACCACCCAATATAAAAAATGCAGGACATAAAGGATCCCCTTGTTTGAGCCCTATGGTGGAGTGGAAAAATTAATGCCTATTTCCATTTTCAATAACTGAGGACCAATTGTTACCCATAATCCTCCAAACCATATCAATGAATTGTTCTCCAAATCCCATAGTTCTCAACACTATGCAAATGAGAGACTAAGACACTCTTTCAAAAGCATTAGTCGTATTAAACTTGATTACCACAATGTCCCCTTCATTAGGTTTCTTGATTCCATAAGTAATTTCCTTAGCCAACATAATATTCTCAACTATACTTTTTACATATCCAGACTAATTTGGAGATATGAGGTTAGGTAATATAGGATCCTATCTGAGGCAAAGGAGCTTGGAGATGATCTTGTTGGTAAAATTACTTAAACTGATAGGGATAAATTTATTGAGCTTATTGGGGTGCTCAATTTAGGCAGAAATACAAGGCAAGCTTGAGACATGAACTTAGGCATGATTTAACCACTGAAGAAGGCCTGAACTGCAGCGAGTATATCTTCTTTAACAATTTTCCAACAAACTTGATAGAATTTTCCTCCAAAGCGATCAGGTCCAGAAGCTGAATTGGGATTCATGGACTACACCACCTGCTGCACTTCTTCCATTGTAGGTAACTCTTGTAAAACTTTATTTTGCTCAGGTGTTACCATCCTTAGAATGAACTGTAGTATGTCTTCTGCAGTCCTATTGCCTTGAGAAAACTTTCTGGAAATAGTTGAATGCAGCCTTAGCTATACTCTCATCTCCTTGAACCCATTCCTCTTCTTCAGTGCATATTTTGTGAATAAAAAGCTTTCTCCTCCTTCCTCTCATAACACTATGGAATTATTTAGAGTTAGTTTCCCCTTCTTTCAACCAATGAAGTTGTGTTTTCTGTTGGAGAATAGAGGCTTCCAGTTTGAGATACTTGATATATTTTGCATTAACGGGATGTAACTTTGCTCTATTCTCTTCAACAATTTTGACCTTCTCCTCATACTCCTTAACTGTGTTAAATATGTCTCCATATTCCATTCTTGACCAATTACTGAGAATAGAGGCAAGCCTCTTCATTTTGCAATGTAACCTCCACATGGGGTTACAAGTAGCTTCCCTTTCCCAGTACTCCTTGACAATATTCATAGACTTTTCATTTTCTGTCCAGTAGTGCAAGAACTTAAAATACCTGCAACTATATTCCTGTCTCACAGTAATTTCCATAAGCAAAGGGCTATGATCAGAACCCACAGCTGGCAGATGAGTAATTGTTGTGTGGGGTATGTTCTCTACGCATTTGTCATTAGTCATAGCTCTGTCCATCCTCTTCCATATTTTATCCTCCTCAGCTCAATAATTGCACCAGGTCAATAATGATCATTAAACCCTAAATCCACCAAACCACATACTTCTATAATACTGAGAAACTCAAAACTTTTATTCATATTTTAAGGAATACCTCCTTGGTTTTCTTCTGTGGATGTCATCACATTGAAATCACCAATAGTACACCAAGGGGTGTTATTGGTAGAAAATTGCAGAAGTTGTCCCAGAGTGGCCTCCTGAGATGGTCTTTGCACTTGGAATAAATAAAAGATATCATAAACTTGCCCTTAACCACAACATGTTCTAAAGAGCAAGTGATATGTTGGACTTCAGCTTCAATAATATGGTAGTTCATATATGTTACAATGAAAAGGAAGAAGAACTTCAGGTCTACAAGGTGTAAACAGAAGGAAATAGCAGCTGTAAATTGCTACAGAAAATCTGAAAGTGAAGAAGAAGGCTTAAGTTTTCTTGAGTTCAATTTTTTTTCACTAGATGTTTCATTACATTTGGTGTATTTATAGATAAAGTGTGAGAATTACAACCACATAATAAGCAAAATATCTCACACCAAACTATGTACCTATTGGCTCACTAACCACCACTCATTTTAAATCAAGACTAACATATCTACTACAAAATATCTCTAACCTAGGAGTTTCTAGACAATTATTACTTTTCTAACATATCTAATACAAAATATCTCGAACCTAGGAGTATCTAGAAAAATCTTACTTTTCTAACATATCTAATACACAATATCTCCAATCTAGGAGTTTCTAGACAAATCTTAATTTTCTAACACTCCTCCTTAAGATCTTTCATTGAAACTTCTTGCAGTTACCTTTGAAACTCAAACTTCTTAGTGGAAAGAGCCTTGGTCAGAATATCGGCCTGCTGATCTTCACGGATGCACTGCACCAACTTAACTTCACCATTCTTCTTGGCATCTCTTAAAGTATGAAACCTTATGTTGATATTCTTCGTTCTTCCACGCTGCCCCGGATTTTCAGCAATCGCAATGGCTGATTTATTGTCCACATAGATCACTGTTGATTCTTTTGGCAACAAATTCAATTCCAACAAGATCTTTCTTAACCAAATTGTTTGATTTATAGCAGATGCAGTAGCCACATACTTGGCTTCTGCTGAAGATTGTGCTACAATATCTTGCTTCTTTGTGCTCCAAGAAAAAATGCTTGAACCAAATGAAAAACAATAACTAGAAGTGCTTTTGTAATCATCCAAAAATCCACCCCAATCATTATCTTAATAGACAATAAGAGCTCCATTCTCCACATTTCTTTACCAAATTCCTTAATTAATCGTCCCTCTAATGTACCTTAACACCCTGTTAACGGCTCCAAAATGCTTGGTGTTGGAACTTTGCATATACCGAGATAACAAACTGGTAGCGAACATTATGTCTAGCCTAGAAGTTGTGAGATACAATAGACTTGCAATTAGACTTCTATAAACTTTTGGATCTTCCCTCTCTTCGCCATCATCTTTCATTAATTTTTCATTCACAACAAGTGGAGTTGCAACAGCTTTGCACTTGTCAATCTTGAACATTTTTAACAGATTCAAGGCATACCTCTTTTGGGACAAGAAAATTCCTTCACAAGATTGAAAAATCTCTATTCCCAGGAAAAACTTCATTTCTCCTAGATCAGATATCTCAAAAACTTTTAGCATTTCATTTTTAACTTCTTGAATTGCAAGACGATTTTCACCTGTTATCATCAAATCATCGACATAAACTGATATCATAATCAACATCCCATCTGCTTGCCTTTTGAAGTACAAATGTGGTTCATTTAGGCTTCTATTGAAGCCTTGAGACAGCAAATGAGAATCCAGCCTACTATACCAAGCTCTTGGGGCTTGTTTAAGACCATAGAGAGCCATTTTAAGCTTGTACACCTTCTCTTCTTCACCTGCAATGGTAAAACCTTCAGGTTGTTCAACATAAATGTCTTCCTCAAGCAATTCATTGAGAAATGCAGATTTTACATCCAAATGGAAGATTTTCCACTTGTATTATACTACGAGAGCGACTAGAAACCTTACTGTCTCATGCCGTGCAACAGGAGCAAATGTTTCTCCAAAGTCCACTCCAGGCTGCTGAGAATAGCCTTTAACTACAAGTCTAGTTTTATGCTTAAAGATGGAGCCATCTGTATTGAACTTTGTTCGATAAACCCATTTGACACAGATAACATTCTTCTCTTCTGGCCTATCAACCAACTCCCAAGTATCATTTTAATTAGTCATGGCAAGTTCCTCCTCCATTGCTGAAATCCACACTTTGTGGTTTGCTGCTTCTTCAAACGAGGATGGTTCAACAAGAGAGAAATTGCATTGCTCATAAACTTCTGCTAGTGATTTGGTCTTCAAAACAAGAGAGTTTGTAGTCAATTCAACATCTGAATTGTTTTTTGTTCCAGCAATAGGACTAGAGGGGGTATCACCTTTTTGCTGATTTGGAGTTGCAATTGAAGTATTCCCACCTTGGTTCTTCACAACAGTATCTCGATCCCAATCATAGTGGCTAGACTCATCCACTACAAGATCTCTACTAACAAACACCTTCTTACTACTAACATTGTACACTTTGTATCCTTTTGCAACTGTACTATAGCCCAACAGAACACAGTTCTGCCTTGGTATCTAATTTGCCTCTTTTAGCATCAAGAACATGTGCATAGCATACCGAACCAAATACCTTCAAGTGTCTTGCAGACGGCTTGATACCCTTCCATGCTTCAAATGGTGTCATGTCTTGGACTGCTCTAGTTTGTAATCTATTTAGCAAATATACAACGGTATTGACTGCTTCAGTCCAAAAATATTTAGGCATCTTCTTTTCTGCCAACATGCATCGCGCCATCTCCATCACAGTTCTATTCTTCCTCTCAGAAACCCCGTTCTGCTGTGGAGTGTAGTTAACAGTGAATTGTTGTTAGATACCCAAATCTTTACAATACTTGCTGAAGTGACACGAAGTATATTCAGTTCCATTATCGGATCTAATAGACTTCAATTTACAACCACTCTCCTTTTCTACCATAGCTTTGAATTCTTTGAAAATAGAAAACACTTGATATTTGCTACTAAGAAAGTAGACCCATGTCATTCGAGTCAGATCACTACAAAGAGAACAAAATACTTGTTTCCACTCAAAGAAGTCGTCCTCATTGGTCCACATAAATTTGTATGAACCAACTCTAGCTTTTCCTTAGCTCTCGAAAGACTTCCTTTAAGAAAGGATCGTCTATGCATTTTACAAAATTGACATGACTCACAAACATCTCTACACATGTCAATTTTGGGTACTTAAAGAACCATACCCTTTGATTGCATATACACCAGTGAGCTAAGATTATAATGACCGAACCTTTTGTGCCAAAGCCAAGTATCGTTCAATTAAACATTAAAAGAGCAAGTATCAATAGAATAGCATGAAATTGGAAAGGAATTGTCAACCATGCTAATTTTAGTTACTTCACATCCTTTAGGATCATAAATGACACATTGTTTGTCCTTAAAATTAAGAGATTAATTTTTATGAAGCAATTGAGCAACACTTAACAAGTTTTGAGTCAAATTTGGCACATAAAGAACATCATTAATAATTTTCATACCTTCGTCAGTAGGAAATTTTACTGACCCTCTACCATGAGCTTCCACCAATGCGCCATTTCCAAGCTTCACTTTGGTTCTATCAGATTTGTCCAAGGTAACAAACAGATTTTCATCAATCGCCATGTGCCTTGTGCACGCGCTATCAACATACCATTTACATTGGTCAATATGTGATGTGTGTGAGGCCATGAAAACCTCCTCCTCTGATTTTCCAACTTGGTGATCATCTGCGAAATTCACTCGATGGGAAGACTGACCACTTTAATTTTGCTTTTTCCTACAATACTTCTCAATATGACCATACTTCTTACAATATCTACATTGAATTGGAGAGCTCTTCGAATTCTGCCAACAATTCCTCTCTAAGTGGTTTGTCTTCTTACAACTGCCACAAGGTGGAAATTTTCCTTTTATCAACAAATCACCTTGGTTTCCACTAGATTTTACCTCTCTAGATTTATCCAACCAGACTTTTCTGCTTTCCTTTTGAAGTTTAAATTTATGCCTTGCTTGAAAGGCATCTTCTACTATCCCTTCACTTCTCATAGTGACCCGTTTCTCTTGACTTGCAATTTGGAGATTAGTTCGTCTATTGTAAGAGTAGTCAAGTCACAAGACTATTCAATAGCTGAGATTTTTTATTCAAACTTGTCTGGAAGCCTGACCAAGATCTTCTCTCCAACTTTCTGATCTGGAAAGGTTTCACCAAATATTCTTATATGGTTCACAATCTTCATCAGCTTTGAAGAGTATTCTTTCACACTATTTGAGTCTTTTATCTTCAAAAGCTCAAACTCTCTCTTCAATGCTAAGAGTCTAATAGACTTTACTCTATTTCTGCCTTCAAACTCCTCCTTTAACTTATCCCAGGCCTCTTTGGCTGTTTCACAAGTCGTAATCCTCGTAAACATCACGTCCGTAAGACTTGAATGTATGCAGGTGAGAACTCGTGGGGATCTAGTCACCAACTTATCACACTTCTTAATTTCATTGAGAGTCTCTCAATGGCTGGACAGAAGGTTCTCCAAGCTCAACAACTTCCCATAAGATGAGAGCCTAAGCCTTCATTTTGATGGCCCATATGTGATAATTCTCTCTAGTAAAAGTCGGAAGACCTGTTGTTGGTTGATTTTCAGGTGCCATGAATTTTTTTCAGCAAGTAAATTCAAGAGAGAACAGAAAGCAGATGAGCGAAGCAAACAAAATTTGATTCAGATCCCTTAGGAAATAGGCTCTAATACCAAGGTACAACAAAAAGGAAGAAGAACTTCAGGTCTACAAGGTGTAAACTGTAGGAAATAGCAGCTGTAAATTGCTACAAAAAATCTGAAAGTGAAGAAGAAGGCTTAAGTTTTCTTGAGTTGAATTTTTTTCACTAGATGTTTCATTACATGTGGTGTATTTATAGATAAAGTGTGAGAATTACAACCACATAATAAGCAAAATATCTCACACCAAACTATGTACCTATGTGGCTCACTAACCACCACTCATTTTAAATCAAGACTAACATATCTACTACAAAATATCTCCAACCTCAGAGTTTCTACACAATTCTTACTTTTCTAACATATCTAATACAAAATATCTCAAACCTAGGAGTTTCTTGATAAATCTTACTTTTCTAACATATCTAATACAAAATTTCTCCAATCTAAGAGTTTCTAGACAAATCTATTCTAACAATATCTTCATTCCAAAATATTCAAATCTTACGATTTTGATTGAAGAAGGCTTTATCCATATTGAGTTGAATTTTTTACTTGTTGATTTGAGTATTCTCAATAAATGGTTCAAGAATTGCAATCATAGAAAGGTTGTTCATTTTCTTGAGAGTTTGGATTCTTTCCAATGAACCTTGGGTGTTGATACTTCTAGCATTCCAACAACGTTTTTAATGATTAAAAACCTCTACGTATGGATCATGTGTTGGGTCTGCTGGAGGTAGCAAATGTACTGGTGTAGGACTGTTTGAAATTTTATTGCATCAATTGTCTACCTCTAGGAGATAGTCCTTGCTGAGCTGTGACATCCAAAATTTCCTCTTGGATTTCATTATGAAGAGTACATCCAAAATCCTTAACAAGATGGGCAGTTGATTCTTCTTTTGCATCATCTTGCTCATCCAGGGACTCTGTATCTTGGTCATAATCATCCTCAGAATTAAGGACCCCATATTCATCCTTCTCCTTAATATTAACCATGCTAATACCTATTTCCTTATGTTTCACCTTGTGAGGTTGTTGTTGTTGCATTGTTTCCATGTTGAATTCATCCCATTAATTGTCTTTTTGTTGTTTTCTTTTAATTGCATCCCTTTTCTTGTTGCTCATTCTATCCCTTGATTTGTTATTATGAGGTTTCATCTGAGAGTCATTACCATCCAGTTGATTTTGTTCATTTGAAGTCCCTTGATCATATTTTTCTTCTGTAGTATGCATGGGAGAATTGATATCTTGCCTTGGGTCTGAATTATCTCTTCTCAATTGTTTCCTCTAAATTACTGAACCCCTGAGTTCCCTGTAATCCTATTTGGAGTGCCTGGGGAATTCTGAACCTGACTAGTCTCATCAATTTTATTCTGAGAAGTATCTTTAACCTTCAATTATTTCTAGTTCCTTCCTTTTTCTTTCTAAATGGCCTAATTACTTTGATTGTGAGTAGTGTTAGTAGGGGCTCTAAGGTCACAACTAGAGGCACTATGTGTATTCTCATGCATATCATGAGTCAATTGCCCCCCTTTGGACACCCCTTCCTACAAGTTAGTGTGTTTCTCCTGCACTCCCCCATCCTTCCCTCCTTCAACTTCATCAGTCATAGCCAATAGTAAATTTTCATGGGGGCGTTTGGGGATTGGGAGAATTGATTCAATACATGTGGTCTTGGAAGCTTGATTGTATTCCTCCTTTTCACTGAGGATTTCTGCATTTTGGACAGTGGGGGTTGTTTGGGATTTAGGGAGGGGTAAAACCTTACCAGACTCATTTCTATTTTGCTCCTCCTGTGCTGGGTTGTATTCTATAATTTGGTCTTGCTCCTCTTCTTGGGAGTTGGCTTGATCCTGCACAGTCTTTTCAATATAAGTATTATGAGTAGTGGTAGTATTTTACTTGCCTTACTCTGATTGTGTGGATGTTGTTTTGTGTCTTCATTCTCTTGAGATGAATGAGGTCTATCATCATTGTTATGATTGGTTTTGTTCTTCTTCTTATTTTTAGTTTGCCATTGATCTCCTTGAGTGTTGCTTGTCGTTACTGTGTGGGGTTGTTGGCTTATGTTACCATTAGTGTTGGTGGGTTCCTTGTTGTTCTTTATAGCTTGATCCCTGTATTCCTTCTTTTCCTGATCAATTTTGTTTTTACTTATTTTTTCATTCTCAAGCCCTTTCCTTCTTTTTTAATCCTCGTCCCTTTTTTTGATGGTACAAACATGGATTTGGTGTCGTTGGTACTTGTAATAAATGCAGAAAATCGGATCACTCTCATATTGTATAGCTTGTCATTTTCCCATGTTGAGATCCTCTTCATCAATTCCTTTCCTTAGCTAGTTCAATCTGAACCTTTACCTTAGCCACACCACCCCTAGTCTTTTGGATAGAGGTTGTATCAAGATACAACACTCTCCTAATAGGTTTCAAAAGAGCAATGACAAATTCTTTGTTGTAGAAATGCCAAGGTATTTCAGGGAGGGATATCCAAATTGGGACTATTGGTGTTTCTTCCTCAGGTTTGAAGGTTTGATTCCAAGTTTGGATCCTCGTCAACGAACCTTCAATAGCCATCTTCTATTCAATCCACACTGTGATATAATCTAACTCATTATCCAAGTCAATATACATATGTCTTGCATTAAAGTGAGCTATTTTCACACCTCTAGAAAATTGAGTTTGAAGGATGAAATTTTTCATGATCAACTATACCTTAGGCATTGTATTAGTGAACTTTCCAATTAGAGTATATTTTACATCTAGAAGTTAGCTTAATCATAAAGTCATCTTTTTTTAATATAACAGCATGCAAACCTTGTTAGGTAGTGATAGTAGGAGGGGTGAGGTTTATAGGGATCTCATTTTCGGTTTGGTTCTGTCTAAGTTTGGCGGCAAAGGATTGGATGACAGTGTAGAGAGTTGGTTCAGGTGTAAGGTCATTTTGGGGTTATTTTGCTGGTATTGGGGGTTTTGAATGGATTGATCATTGACTACCACAACATTTTGTGTGCCTGTTCTGTTACTGCTGGAGGATGAACCTGTTTCTCAAAATTGTTGGATACTTATTGAGGTTGAAATTTCCCTTAGGAACAAAGTTATTCCTGTCATTATTTTGTTAATTATTGAGGTTGTGTTCCTGCTATTTTCCTTTGTCTCTATGATCAATGAAGGTACCCATTTCCTTGGTGTTCTGAGTTTCGTCCTATGCCAAGTGAACTGCAACATTTCTATTCTTCTTATTTGCATTAATTTACAAATGAACTTCATTAGTGATAAGAATTTGATTCAAATTGGAACTAGGGAGCTTACCTGCCTGTGAAATCTTCTTTTGCTGCTTTGTCTCCTCTTATTCCCTCCTCATGATGTGTTGATCTTCCTGAGTTGTTTGCTGCAGTATATCCTCTTCCCTTTGATCCTTTTCTTGACCCTTAGATTGGTCCTAATGAATTTGTGTGGGAATTGGCAACGTAACAGTTGGATTCACCCCAAAAGAGAACTTGGATATGCTTGAGCTCTCTACTTGATGCATAGCGTGTTGTTCTTCCAATTGGGCTAGCATCCTACTCATACTCTACCCATTTTGTATCATTTCATTTCTTTTTTGCTTGTTATTTAGAAGATTTGCGTCTTCTTATGAGTGTATATTGCTTGTTGGTAATGTAGACCCACCTCCCTCCTCAATGCACGTTTATAAAAAAGCTTGTTCCTTATTAAGTTTCACCGAAGCTCCGGTGACTTCGTATGGGTTGTTTTTGCCGTTAATTCCTTTATCTTAATTGCTGGATATGGCTGTGAGATGATCCTCTAGATGAGGAGAAGAATCCCAGAGGTTAAATCCACTTGAATCTCCTCCAAAGCAGGTCAAATTTGAGGGCGCATTTGAGGCGATTCTCGAAGCATTCGCTTCTTCAAATTTCTCAATTTGGGTGGTAGAATCTTTTGAGTTTTTGACTATTGATAGATCAGTTTTAGAAGAATTGACTCCTTTGTCCACATTTTCACGAATCAAAGCATTTGCTCATAAGAATTAAATTTATGTGCCTAATTTAACTCCCTCTCTGAAATCGCGACTTGGAACGGTTCATCTCTTCGCAAATTCTAGGAGTTGTAGGTGGATTTAGATGATGATGCTTGTTGTGTTTTATTGTTCTCTTCCAAGAGACCCTTTTGGCTTTGGTCTGGTGGTCTGACAATCTCTACTGGCGGTCTAGTAGCCATTCCGATAGACAAGGAATGTTATCATTAGACTGCTAGTAATTAGCCGTTAGGCTTTCTCACCACTAGCCGTTAGGTTTCCTTTAGAGAAAATTCTTAGAAAGAAATTTTAGAGAGAGAAAAAATTGAGAAAATGAGGAATGGATCATAAATGCATGTTGATTAGATTAAATTGAGGGTTATGTACCTGGTTATTTTCGTTTCTCTTCTTAGATACCATATTTTAGGATTGATCGGCATTGTTTCGGGTTTAGTACCATGCTAGTTGGATTTTAAGTGTGTGGTTGCTTGTTGTTGTGTATTAATTGATATTTTTGTATTGAGCATGTTCGGTATTAGTTTAGGGTTAGACTAGTATATTGCATTAGACATGTGATCCTTATAGCCTTGTTTTGTCTCCGACGTCATTTCAGATGGACTAGATCCTTGTAGACTTGAATAGCAGACTTGATTCTGATAGCATGAGTCTCAGTTAGGGTGATCTCACAACTTGTTCGATCTTCTGTTCTCACCCCTTATTTTTGAGGTTGCGATGGTTATTAGAGATTCTATTCTTTCGTGTTGACACGGGATTGGATTGTTCTAGGCTTGTAGCCTTCTGTTGATTCTTGTAGGTGGACGTCATTCCACGGTGACTTGGCAATGATATATGAGATCCTCTTCGGAGATGACACACCCTCGGGCCACTCTTACTAGATGGGCGGCTTACGCCCCTGGGAGTGGACTAGATGGTTGGGCGGCCATGATATATGAGATCCACTTCGGAGTTGAAACGCTTTTAGTTCACTTTTTCTAGCTGAGCTGGGATTGGATTGGCTAGTTGCGCGGCCTAGATGGATTGTCACTCTTGCTAGCTCGACTTGGAGTTGACTGGATTTTATGGTTACTTCGGCTGGGAGCCCATCTTTGGCTTTGTGGCTCTCTGCTTCAGTAGAATAAGCTATTATTTGTACATGTCGGGTTAATAGGGCATGTTGGGGTTTTATTTAAACTTGTGCATGAGTGTACCCTCTAGGCTTATGGGGGTCAAATCAAGTTTAGTTAGTTGTACTTAGATTTACTTTCGGTATGATCGTGTGCTTACTTTCATATATGTTTTAACCTTTATTTGTGTCTAGATTTTATCTTTTCTTATTACCTTCACCTTTCTTACTCAGTCGGCCTATGATGTTGTAATGACCCTCATGGTCATTTCTGTGTCTTTCCTTCTGTGTGTCGTTTAGAGCGTTCCTATAGCGACCCCAAGTCATTTATGACTTGCTGGGACTGACAGTTCGGTCACCTGGTCGTTCGTTTGGTCTTGGTGCGAGTTTTTGTGTTTTGGAGCTTATGAACCTTGAACGATCATTTTCGATCAAAAGTTCAAGAAGATGACATCAGAATCCAATTCTGACGATTTCATCAGCTCCGAAAGGGTCATTTTAGGCTAGTAGCATGGTCGACATAACTCCCGAGGTTTTCAGTATGAGTCGGTGCGATTAGGCGTTTTAACTTTAAGTTTAAGCCTAAGTTTGACTTTGGTCAACATTCTGAGTAAACGCGCTCGGATGAGAATTCCGTCAGCGTGGTTAGCTCCGGAATGTCGAGTTTGGTCTAGATTGACCCTTCTTTTGTGTCTGGAGGTTTTCGATATCTTTCCGAGCCCTTTTGTGGGTTTTGACTTAAAATGGCTATTGGAAGTGGGACCCACTTTTTATCGAAATGACCTCT
>NC_064285.1:27213828-27220181 GCF_019186545.1 Solanum stenotomum | reverse complement strand
GTTGATCGAGCTTGGAGCAGACTGATCCGGAGACGGGAGTGAGCACACGACGTTTTGTACTATTTCAGTCTCCATCTGTATATATAGACTTGTCTTTTACCTTTCGAGACAGTCCAGTCTCTATTGTCCACTTTTGGGACTTGTACTCATTTTGTTAGTAACTCTGTACTAGTGACTTCCAGGTTCTGGGAGGGATCTTTATTTGTATATATGTTTTTGGGTTGCTTCCGCCTGTTTATATTGTTATTTGCCTACTCTTGTTTAGTTTCTACCCTCAGACCCATTACTTGTTGTTCCGGGTTACGGGTTGGCTTACCTGCTGGTGGGTTATAGTAGGTGCCATCATGACTTGAGAAATCGGGTCGTGACAAGTTGGTATCAAAGCCCAGGTTTATCGGTCTCACTTGTATAGAGCTAACGTCTAGTAGAGTCCTGCGGATCGGTGCGGAGACGTCCGTAACTTATCTTCGGGAGGCTACAGGATGTTCTTAGGAAAATTTCCTCTTTTGTTTCGCTTTCGTTCAGCGTGTGTCTTATTGGTTTCTGGAAATTTCACTTGTTTCACTCTTTCGCAGGATGACTCGCTCGCGAGGTGGCGCGGCCAGGGGTGGCGCACCCGGGACTGCAGGTGGAGCCTCAGCTTGGGGTAGACGCCGACCCCGAGGTCGAGGCAGGGACGTAGCACCAGCCCGAGATAGGGAGGAGGAGCCTCAGGCAGCATATGTACCTTCACAGCCGGTGGGGCCGGGGCCAGCCCAGCCACCACCTGCACCAGCTGCAGCAGCAGCTCCTGATCTTCAGGCTCTGCTGACTCAGATACTAGCAGCTATTGGGGAGATGCGACAGGCACCAGCCCCAGCAGCACCAGCACCAGTCTTAGCAGCACCAGCTCCAGCGCCGCAGGGTCAGCCTGCCGCAGTGGCACCAGAGGTTCAGCCGCCACCAGTTCATGTGACTGTCGTGTCAGACTTAAAGGACGGGGAGATGCCACTGCGCGAGTAGAAGATGCTCGGGGTATTCCAGAGGTTGGCACCGCCGATATTTTCAGGGGCGATAGGGGAGGATGCCTACGAGTTCCAGCTCACTTGTCAGGAGTAGCTACAGTCATTAGGCCTCTTAGAGTCGAGAGGAGCCAACTTCACTGCTCATCAGTTTCGTGGGCCAGCCAGGCAGTGGTGGCGCTCGTATCGAGAGTCCAGGCCAGTTGGATCGCCTCCTGTATCTTGGAGTGAGTTCTCAGAGGCTTTCTTAGCCCGGTTCATGCCACGGAGCGTCAGGGATAGGCTTCGTGATCAGTTCTCCAGATTGGAGCAGGGCCCTATGACCGTCTCAGAGTACGAGACGAGATTCCATGAGTTGTCTCGACATGCTACCATGATCCTACCCACGGAGGAGGAGAGAGTTCGTTGTTTTGTACGTGGGTTGCAGTACCGTCTGAGGGTCGACATAGAGCATTTAGTTTCTGCCGGCCGTTCATTTCTTGATGTAGTTGACCATGCTCGATCCATGGAGCATATTCATGGCGAGGCCCAAGGGGGCAACGATAAGAGGGCACGCTACCAGGGCAGCTACAGGGGGTCCCAGACTAGGGGGAGAGACTCCTACGATAGGCCCTGCCAGAGGTTCCAGCAGGGTCAGTCCAGTCGGCCTGTTCAGGCGGCATTACCTGCTTCTGAGGGAGGCCAGTATCACCAGGGTGGTCCTAGTACGGGCCAGAGTTTGAGGGGATCAGATTCCCTCCCTTCCTACCGCAGTCGGGTTACTCCAGGGCGTTCAGCTTCGGGGTGTTTTGACTGCGGTGCTCCTGACCATTGGTCCAGAGAGTACCCCCGGCGAGGGCGAGGAGCGATTGTACCAGCTCCCCTTACACCTAGACCAGTTTCAGCAGTGCCCCCTCTAGCTAGAGGTGGTGGTAAGGACCAGGGTCGTCGGGACAGCCGACAGGGTACCAGAGGCGGAGCTCGAGGAGGCAGGCTGGGTGGTAGATCAGATGCATCGGGCAGAGGTGCTCAGGGCCATTTCTACGCAGCCCCGGCGAGGGCGACGGCTGAGGCATCTGACGATGTTATCACAGGTACGCTTTTATTATGCCATCAGCCTGCTACAGTATTAATTGATCCCGGGTCCACATTATCGTATGTATCTGTTTATTTTGCTCCTCGATTGGGTATGAGGTCTGAGTCTTTGGCAGAGCCAGTTCATGTTTCGACCCCGGTGGGTGAGTCCTTAGTAGTGGATCAGATATTGCGATGTTGCTTAGTGACTATCCAGGGTTGTGATACTAGAGTTGATCTTATTTTGCTAGATATGGTTGATTTTGATGTGATTCTGGGCATGGACTGGTTATCTCCCTACCATGCGTTCTTGGATTGCTATGCCAAGACTGTTACTTTAGCCATGCCTGGCATTTCCCCAGTGTTGTGGCAGGGTGCTTATAGTCACACACCGACAGGGATCATCACTTTTATGCAGGCTAGACGGTTGGTTGCTTCTGGTTGTTTAGCTTATTTGGCTTATGTGCGAGATGTGAGTAGGGAGGGCTCTTCAGTTGACTCAGTTCCTGTGGTTAGGAAGTTTGCAGATGTGTTCCCTACAGACTTACCTGGCCTACCTCCAGATCGTGACATTGATTTTGCCATAGATTTGGAGCCCGACACCCGTCCTATTTCTATTCCGCCTTACCGGATGGCTCCTACAGAGCTCAGAGAGCTCAGTGTTCAGTTAGAGGATCTCTTAGGTAAGGGGTTTATCCGTCCGAGTGTGTCGCCTTGGGGTGCTCCTGTTCTGTTTGTGAAGAAGAAGGACGGGACTATGAGGATGTGCATTGATTACAGGCAGCTGAACAAGGTGACGGTGAAGAACCGTTATCCCATGCCTCGTATCGATGATTTGTTTGATCAGCTTCAGGGTGCCGCCGTGTTTTCTAAGATTGATTTGAGGTCCGGGTACCATCAGCTGAGGATTAGGGCAGCAGACATCCCTAAAACTGCATTTAGGACCCGTTACGGCCACTATGAGTTCCTTGTGATGTCTTTTGGGTTGACTAATGCTCCTGCCGCCTTCATGGACTTGATGACACGTGTGATCAGGCCATACCTTGATTTATTTGTCATCGTCTTCATTGATGACATACTGGTATACTCGCGTAGCCGGAGTGAGCATGAACAGCATTTGAGGATAGTGCTCCAGACTTTGAGAGATCATCGGCTTTATGCCAAGTTCTCAAAGTGCGAGTTTTGGCTTGAGTCTGTAGCCTTCTTGGGGCACGTAGTGTCCAAGGAGGGTATTAGGGTTGATCCGGCGAAGATTGAGGCTATTCGTGATTGGCACAGGTCCACTTCAGTTACTGAGATTCGGAGCTTCGTCGGACTAGCAGGCTATTACAGACGCTTTGTTGAGGGCTTTTCTACTATTGCAGCCCCGTTGACTTGATTGACTCGCGTTGATGTTCCCTTTGTTTGGTAAGAGGAGTGTGAGGCGAGCTTTTTGAGGCTCAAGGAGTTATTGACCACTGCTCCTATATTGACTCTTCCAGTTGAGGGCGAGATGTCATGTCCCGCCACTATCCGAGCCAAAATTTTGCAGCGAAGAAGGCATAGAGGTTTCTAGAGTCAAGTAGAGAACTCTAGAATGCCTTAGACATTTCAAGAAGGCCTTGGAGACTTCTAGGCTATGTAGAATTCTCTAGAAAAGAGGCCAATGTGTAAATACTTTAGGGACTTCTCATGTAAATATTAATTACACTTTAGTCCTTTCGAAGTAGTATAAATAGAGGTGCCACTCATTTGCAAAGGCATCACTCAAGTGTAAAGCATTCTCCAAAGCAATACAAAAAGCCTTCTTGCAAACTCTCTCTTTGTTATTCTAAGTCTTTCCTTAAAGCATTCTCTTGGCGATCTAAGTCTTAAAGGCTTCCTTGAGTTTACAAGATCTTGAAAGAATAGTGAGTAAATTGTCAAGGGCCACACGGAACTTTAGCCAACACTCTAAGTCCGTGACAACGTGGTATCAGAGCCAGGTTTGCACTAAGGGAATGGCAACCGAAGGGGACGTGAACGCCGCTAGCACCACCAACATCCGTTCGGATGGAGGAAAGAAGTCCCGAAAGGGAAAGAAGCACCGAAAGAGTCCTGAGGAAATGCTGCTGGATCCTACACCAAGCGAGGCGCTAACATCTCATCCACCCTCGACCACCGAGGCCAGCGACGATGAACACGGCGAAGGGGCCATCGACGTCACCGCAGGAGAAAAGTGGGTCTCAAGGGTTGAAGTGGCCAGGCAGGCTGTGGAGATATTAGGCCGGCGCATGAATGTAGCCGATAGCAAATTCAAGACTCTTGAAGACTTCACCCTTGAGGAGACCGAAAAAATCCGCAAGGGGTTGGAGGGACGTCAGCGGGCCGAGTTCGAGATGAAGGAGGCCATCACTTCCTTGGAGTGCCGACTCATGGAGGCATTGAACACCATTGAAACCATGAAGGTCGAAATGAGGACAGTCAAGGAAGGCATGGAGGTTGGAGGATCGGCATCACCCGACCGTGATAGGGAGGCCAGAGTCGAGGCTCCCAAGCCACCTATGTTTAAAGGCATCCGCGATGCTCAAGAGGTGGAGAATTTCTTGTGGCACTTGGAGAATTACTTCAAGTGTAGCCGGGTGAAGAGTGACGAGACCAAGATCAATACTGCCGTGTTGTACCTTTCAGAGATGGCCAAGTTATGGTGGAGGCGCAAAGAAGCCGAGATAGAGAAGGGGATGTGCACCATCAACACGTGGGAGCAATTCCGCGAAGAATTCAAGAAAGCCTTCTTCCCTAATAACGTCATATACGAGGTTAAGCGCAGGTTCAGGGAGCTGAAGCAAACAGGAAGCATTCGGGCGTATGTGAAAGAGTTCACAACTCTAACACTTCAGATTCCAAACCTCACGGACGAAGACATGCTGTTCCACTTCATGGACGGGTTGCAGAATTGGGCCAAGACGGAGTTGGAGCAGCGACAGGTCAAGACCATTGACGAAGACATCACACAGGCCGAGTCTTTGACAGATTTAAAGCATGATCGGCATGACAAAGCAAAGCGCAAGGATGCAAGGAGCAGTCATGCCGAAGGTGGGGGAGACCGTGGCCGAGGCAAGGAGCAGCAGGCACACCCCAAGCAGCACGACCCCCACAAGACGGACAGTAGACGGTTCGTGCGCTAGAACTACACGGAAAAGAAGGCGCAGACCACCAAGGGAGATGGTTGCTACATATGCGGAGGACCACACGGCTATGCCAGGTGCCCGGAGATGAAGAACCTTGGTGCCATCCTACGCGAGCGGAAGGAGAAGGACGCACAGGAGCAAGGGCAAGACGCGGGCACGACGTAGTTAGGCATGGTTGGACTATGCGGGGCGATAGCCAAGTAGACAGAAGCCAGGAGACTTCAGCACGCAGTATGTAGACATCTCCATTAATGGACGTACAGCTCGTGCCATGGTGGACACCGGGGCAGAAGCAAACATCATGACCAAGACGGCGGCAGAGAGGTTAGGGCTGGGCTATGTCCCAAGCAACAACCGCCTCAAGACGGTCAATGCACCACCGACCCCCGTGTGCGGAATCGCCCAAGGAGTGAGCATCACGTTGGGAGGTTGGCAAGGTAAGACAAACTTTACCGTCGCTCCTTTGGATATCTTTGACATTATTCTTGGGCAAGAGTTCTTCCAGTGGTGCCATACGATGATTGACCCCCAACTCCAACGACTCATGGTCTTGGAGCGGGAAGGGTCATGCATGGTACCTCTAGTCAAGGTACCAAAGAAGGAACGACACGCCCTCCTATCGGCCATGCAGATTATGAAAGGCCTAAAGAAAGGGGAGCCGACGTTCCTGGCCACCATTGCCAGTTCGAGAGAAGACAATGGTGCCAAGGAGTCCTTGCCACCGATCGTAGAAAAGGTCCTTGAAGATAACAAGGACGTGATGCCCGCCGAGCTGCCAAAGACCCTACCTCCGAGGCGCGAGGTAGACCACAAGATAGAGCTGGAGATTGGAGCCAAGCCACCCGCACATGCCCCTTACCGCATGGCTCCACCCGAGCTAGAGGAGCTCAGGAAGCAGTTGAAGGAGCTCCTGGAGGCCGGACACATCCGTCCATCTAAAGCACCTTATGGCGCGCCGGTATTATTTCAGAAGAAAAAGGATGGATCCTTGCGCTTATGCATCGACTATCGGGCGCTTAATAAGGTAACAATTAAGAACAAATATCCTATCCCGCTTATTGCAGATTTATTTGACAGACTTGGACAGGCAAAGTACTTCACGAAGGTGGACCTCCGAAAGGGCTACTACCAAGTACGCATCGCAGAAGGG
>NC_064285.1:27167503-27208848 GCF_019186545.1 Solanum stenotomum | reverse complement strand
CTCAGATACCTATATAGAGCATCCGGTTAGAGTTCCGGCCTCTTATACTTGTTACTTGTGATTGGTTACTTGGGTATTTCTTGTGAGCATTCGGTTCGAGGTCCGGCCTCCGTACTGTCAGATTCTACTAATTAGGGTTGAGGTTCTGGTTTGATGTTCTTCGTTCTTGGGTTCTTTTATGCAATTCTCTTTAGTTATAGTTATTCTGTGTACTCGTCGGGCTTATGGGGGTCCGTTCGGGTTTTTATTTAACTTGCGCACGAGTGTACCTTCTGGACTTATGGGGGCCTAGTTAGGTGTAGTTAGCTTATAGATTACTTTAGTTAGTTCTTTGTACACTCGTGTGCATTCCTTTGTTTGTTAGATTTTAGTTCTTGACTTTAGTTTGTGTTATTCCTTCTTTTCATATTGCCTTTACTTTTCAAGTTCAGTCGGCCTATGAAGCCTACTGGGTACCGGTTGTTTTGGTACTCATGCTACGCTCTGCATTTATTTCATGATGCAGGTCCGGGCACTAGTAGTTAGCGTTGATCGATCTTGGAGCAGACTGATCCGGAGACGGGAGTGAGCACGCGACGTTTTGTACTATTCAGTCTCCATCTGTATATATAGACTTGTCTTTTACCTTTCGAGACAGTCCAGTCTCTATTGTCCACTTTTGGGACTTGTACTCATTTTGTTAGTAGCTCTGTACTAGTGACTTCCAGGTTCTGGGAGGGATCTTTATTTGTATATATGTTTTTGGGTTGCTTCCGCCTGTTTATATTGTTATTTGCCTACTCTTGTTTAGTTTCTACCCTCAGACCCATTACTTGTTGTTCCGGGTTACGGGTTGGCTTACCTGCTGGTGGGTTATAGTAGGTGCCATCATGACTTGAGAAATCGGGTCGTGACAGATGCCTACTAGGTACCTTTGTTTTGGTACTCATACTACATTGTGCATCTATTTCATGATGCAAGTCCTAGTACCAGCTACCGGCGGTGATCGTTTGTGCCATCTTTAACAATTTTTGATATCAAAGACGTGATGCGTACTAGGTACCTTTGTTTTGGTACTCATACTACACTGTGCATCTGTTTCATGATACAAGTCCTAGTACCAGCTATCGGCGGTGATCGTTTGTGCCATTTTTAACAATTTTTTATATCAAAGACGTGGGTGAGCACTTGGCGTCCTGGATCAGCCTGTCTTCTTCAATATATATGTTTACATGGTATTTTTCCTTATGAGACGGCTTGTTGTGGTCCACTTTTGGAACTTGTATTTTCTTATTAGACAGCTTTGTACTCATGACTTCCATGGGAGGGATTCTCCTGTATATAGATTTTTGCGTGCTTTCCTTTCTATCTTATTTTACTGTCTAGTGCTAATTATTTTAGTTCCACCCTTATACTTATTACTTGTCATTCTGAGTACGGGTTGACTTACCAACGGGTAGGTTATAGTAAGTTCCATCATGAGTTGAAGAATCGGATCATGATATCCATTTAGCATAAGAAGGAAACATTTTACCCATGACGATTCTCACTTAACCTAATAACATTTATATTGTAAATTCATAACTATTGTCAAATCGAAACTTAAAAGATCTTTGTATTGGTTTTTAGCTAAACCTATTACTCCTTTTCCTTTGTGGTAAAAAATATTAAATGAATGTTCTAAAAAATCTTATATATTTGTGGAATCTTTTTTTATATATAATTTTTTTTATTTATATTTAAATATCTATTTGCCCATGAAATTTGTTCAGATTATCAAAATCTATTCTTCAAATATTTTCAAAGTTCCTAATAATTTTTACAACTTTCACTCATATAATTTCCTTTTTTTTCTCAAGTTAAATACATTTCCATAAAAAGCATCAAAAATCACAATTTTAAATTCAAAATTTATAGCCAATTCATAGCTTAAAGACCACTATATTGGATTTTAGGTAAACTTATTACTCATTTTCACCTTGTGGTAAACAAAATTTATTACATTACAGTTAAAAAAACATATTATATATACTAGTGAAAATATCTTTTTCCTATAATCACAATCCCTAAATCCATTTTGTACAACAACAACAAGAAGAAACATTTTTTCTTGGTAGAAGAAGAAGAAGAAGAAAAAGGTAAAATTTTAGTGATTGTAGATGAATCAAAGAGGTTAATTCTTTGTGTTAGTATCTTAATCAATTTAATGTGTAAATTTTTAATTTTATTCAATCTTGTTCGTGAGGAATCGATTTCTAAGATGTTAGTCCATTTTAGTTTTAATATAACACATGGATATTTATTTTCTTGCTTTTTTTTAATTATGTTAGTCGTTACTAGTTAAGAATCACACTTGGGTATTTACTTTGTTGCTATTTCTTAATTATTTTTTTGTTATAATTGTTAGTTTGAAATAACACTTGGTTATCTACTTTGTTGCTCTTTTTAATTGTCTATTTGTTCTTTGCTTGCTTGATGTTTCATTAGAAAAGTAGTAGAAAGTGAAGGATCAATTTCAATGAATATAGATGATAAAAAAGGTTAGTACTTTGTGTTATTAACTCTCCAATGTAGATGATCAAAAAGGTTAGTACTTTGGGTATCTAGTTTTTTCTTTTGCTATTTTTTATTGTATGTATATATTGTTGTTTTTGTTTTGCTTATATAACTTTCTTTATCCTGCCAAACCATAAGTTTAACTTGTAAGAAGAAATGCAATTATTAATCCTTTTTTCTATTATCTAAACCAAATATCATATGTGTAGCATCATTAAATGTGCTATAAAAAGAGGAGAAGAAACTCACACTAGTAATGCTAAGGTTTCATAGACTATTTCTCCGCGTTTCCAAAAGGAAAACCTAAGAATGAGCATTGTTATTAAGCTAGTATTTTTCCCTTTATTTTTTATTTAGTATCTCACAAGTTTAGTGTGAAGAATTACAAAATAAAAACATGAAGGGCACAAATGTGTTACCTTTGTAATCATCATTTTATAAGGGCGACTTTCGAATCAACCTGTACATTTTGACTAATTCTATGAGATACATTAATGTAATTCAAGATAGGAAGGACAAATTAACCTAGAAACAACAAAGTAAAAGATAGAAGAAATACACAAGTAAAGAAATCAATTGACAATAATTGCTATAAAAATGTAAAACCTTCAATTAAAGAACCAAAACAGGCATCAATTATATAAAGATACCCTTAAGAGGATGGAATGCTCAAGCAAACAATCCCATCAATATTGCCTAGCAACAATGTCTTTAGCCCTCAACATAATAATATCTCTTATCAAAAAAATAAGGCTTAGTCTTCTTAGGCTTAAAGACTTGTGTTCAATAACAGAGCCAGGAATCTAGCAATGGTTCAAATTTTAAAATTTAAGTTTCTTTTTTAATAAGGAGGTGCACCAAAAACTTTAATATCAAACCGTATATAATATATAACTTTCACACTTGGAAGTTTGTTCCCAAAGTATAAATAAACATTAAATGTTGTGATGTACTTTTAGGTTTTTACTGAAAATTTAATTGAACACAAAAACTCACTCAAAAGAATTCAGAAGAGACAAAAGGTTAGAGACTACCAAAAGAGGGAAAAACTTAAACCTATCAGCATGCCAAAGATGCACAAACTTGTGATATAACCAAGCATGAACTACACTCTTGAATATCAAATCCTCACATGAAGAAGTTACTTGGCTCTTCCAATGACCATCAAAAAAGGATTTCCTAAAAGTACAATGTGTGCACCAAGTGTGTTACCTAGTGGTCAATGAATTGGATTTAGAACCTAAGATCTTGGATTCAAATTTTAGCAGAGACAACACTGAGTGATTTCTTTCTATTTATTCTAGGCATGTTGGGATAGAGTTGTTAGGTACCTATTGTTGGTGGGAGGTGATAAATATCTTGTGAAATTAGTCAAAGTGTTTGCAAGTTGGTCCGAACAAAATCATGAATATAAAAAAAAGGTTTCATTAATGTTAAAATACCAAGTAGGCAATATCATATGGTTTTAGGAAACATAAAGTACAAGTGATCCTCTACTTAAATAAAATTACCTTCAAGGTGATACGATGGCCAAGTTACACACTTCTAAGGTGTCAGTAGAGTCGAAAGGAAAGAATATCCAATTTAGGTAAAGAAAACAACCTTTTACACCATTTTAGTTCCTATCAACATAAGATGCACTCTCAACACAAGCATGAGTATCTTCATATGTATATAAATAGTAAAAAAAGATGTCACACAAAAGTAACTTCATTCAAGATGTCTTCACATGAAAGATCACTATTAATTTCAAGATCATAATCAAACATATTATAAAATAACAACAATTGGAGCATTCAAAGAAAGAAATAAAATTTTGTGGCCAAGTATCAACTTCTTTGTCAACATTGTCACAATCCAGACCGTTATTTGTGGCACTCACACTATCCTTTGGTGGGAGAATCAACTACTAGCCCAGTAATACCCATCAAACCCATAGCATGAATCCGAATCAAGAAGTAGAAATACTGAAAAGTAGTTAAAAACTAATTGAAGGATTGAGTTCTCACAAACTGAACCAATTAAAAATATACGTTGTAGAAAACAACTCCTAGAATCTGAAGTCATAGTACCAAACTCTAAATGGTCAAGAATGGGGAAGCTAGAAGAATAAATTTAATAGTCTAAGTGTCTATGCCAAAAAAGATGGACAAAGAAATGGAGAAGAATCCATGATAGCCTAAAAGAATAGCTCACCCTTGAATTCGAATGGTTACACATCTCTCAACTGCAGTCTCATATCAGTTGCCTGAATATGACCTATACTCAACAAAAAAGAGCAACTATATTGTCAATACATAACCAAAGTGTACTAGTAGGATCATACAGTCAATTCCAAAATATGAATGTAAGCGAACAACTACAAAATAATAAAACAGGCCAACACATACACATACCAACAGTCACAATACAATACAGATTCCCAATAAACAACAATATCCTGAATCCACCAATGCATAAATAATGTACCACATGATCATAAATGCACATACAGTGTCCTCTCATGGAACCCACACACAAATTTTTAGTGTATCGGTGTGGTACCTAAACCAACTAATTTTAGTATTCGTATAAGGTGTGGTACCCGAGCCAATCATTAGTATTCCTATACTGGCATGGTACCCGATCCAACCATGAATCAGAACATCATGGACAATCACAATCATAATGAACAATCATACTTGGATAAACAAGTAAAATAAACAGGTTCATTGCATGAGATTATCAACATGATGTCATTTGATATTCCTTCCTTAGGTTTTTACAACATGTATTGCACAAATGAATCTATAAAGAAGTAGAGATGAATACATACATAACTTGGAAAATACACAACCATGATCCACCTCGAATCAAGTCTTGAAAACACTAAATAATATGAGCTTTCCCTTTTTTAAAGTGCTTTGACTTGTTCTTCGTCCAAAAAATAATGAAAAATACAACACTCAATCAATAATGGCCTATCAATAAATGGATTATAACCAAATCATAAACACTAGTCATAATTCATGATCATTCTACCCAACAAGGGTGTTTTCCACAATTAATTAAAGTCAAAACCCTACCCCAAGATTAATACCGTAAATTATAAAGATTAAGAATCAAATTAAAAGATAGGGGAAAAACAAACTTGCGTTTACCTAGGAATTTGGTGAAAAACGGCTTGGAACTACCCTAAATCGTCTTCCCTTCTCCCAAGAACGAAGTAGAACAAAATAAGAGGTTTTGAATTTTTTTGCATAGGACCTGACTTACCCCACTATAGCGGCCCGACATGCTATAGTAGCATCGTCATAGTGGCTCCCCCCGCTATAGATTTTTCTCATATGTTCCACTACAGCGGCGTAATGGTCACTCTAGTCGCTTGCATGGAATTAGAGGCTCAGAAACCTACCAAAAAGTACACATTTTGCAACATATCTTTGACTTTTGACGTCCCAAACTAACCTTCACTTCAAGCTCGATACCGAAATTTACTCAGCCTAATTCGATTGTGAAAAGCCTTATGAATTCCTTAATGTCTTAGCTACTAAAAAAATTCAACAAAGCCTAGACATATAACCCAACCCATTCTTGAATTTCCCCAAAAACTTACAAAACACCAAGTCTTTCTTCCTGTGCTTCTGCCTTTGAAGTGTCCCTTCTCTTCACTTCTATTTCTTCAAAGCTTAACTAGCTCATATAACTTAAAGAGATGAAGCTCTCGCTTTTCGGAACAATGGACTTAGCACAATCTTTACCCATTCTTATATTTAAAATGGACTCAAGAAGCAAGCTATCAAGTGGATTTTAAGCATGTTGCCAATTTTTTAGAAAAATCACTCCATCTACTCTTTTCATCACACGACAATGTACTATTATTTGTTTCTCTTTTTGGTAAGGTAAATCATTTTATTAACAAGTGAGGGAACCTTGTATACAAGTTATATAAGAGAACCTACACCAAAATATGATTCTCAATAAAAGAGGTCCAATCGTTTATATAGATTGGGACCTCAAAATTACAGAAAAAGAAAACTAGAGAGAAAACTACTTTGCAATTTTAATAAAATTTTCTCCACTCCTTCGTAAGCCATTCTATTTCTCTCTTTCTAAATAACCACATAGCTGTTAATGTCCGTGCCTCTTTTCCCTTCTTCCTTCTTATGTGAGTCCAACTTTTCAAAGCCTTTTTAATTGTGTCCGGCATTAGGGACACCCTCCATAGCTTATTAGCCACTGTACAATGGAAAAATAGAGGATATACATGTCCACCCTCACTCATCCACATAAAGCACCAACTAACATAGGTAGGGATGGCAATGGGGTGGTGCGGGGTGGGGGTGGGGGTGGGGCGGGTTGTGTTTAACCCGCAAATTTTTTAATCCGCCCCACATAACATTTTTTTCATTTTCAACCCGCCCACCCTGCCCCGCATAGACCCACCCCATATGAACCCGCCCCGCATAACTTTTTTAATATTTTCTTTTTCTAGTTAAGTTTGATACTAAAAATAAAATTCATAAAAAAATTTATTTTTTTCATTAAGTTGTACTAATTTAATAGGATAGTGACTTAAAAATTTATTTTTTAGAGGTCAATTGGAAAACATGAAAGAAATTGTATTATTTTTCATTAAACCATTTTCATTTACTATCTTAAATATTTTAGTAGATTTATAGAAGTTATCTTAATAAATAATGTTTTATCACTCTTATAACATGTAAAAACTTAAAATTAAATTTGAATCCACATAAAATCACATATACCCGCAACCCGCACTGCCCCGCATTAATTTTTAAAAAGACCACTTCAACCTGCCCCGCATCCCACCCGCCCCGCCCCGCCCCACATAGCCTTAAACCCACCCCGCCCCGCCCCATTGCCATCCCGAAACATAGGTAAACCTCCTTTTCCTTAAATATTTTGTTGTTAAGATCATGCCCCTTGCCGCCAACTACACAAAGAAACACACCTTTCTCATTTCTAGAACTTCAAGTGGAGTCGTGAAGAAAGGAATATTCTTCTCTCACAAGAAAATTTATATAAAAAGATAAGATAGTAAATAAACCATGCTTTCTCCCGAGGTAGCTCCATGTGTCTAATATGTCGTTGGTGTGTCCAACCATATAAAACTTTCTCCATCTCCTAGTCCTAAAAGTTTCTTCATAATTAATCCTAGTAAATGACTCCTTCATGAGACCTTCAAATTTGTTGGATTTGAGAGGTTCAACTTGTTCTACCTACAACACTTATGTTCCCAAGACTAATTTTGTTTCCATCTCCAACCTTAAATGAAATATGTACACTAAAGTCTTATCATACCTTCATGATACTATGCCACCCCCCAATACTAAGAAGAATATGTATACTAATGACCCCATACATATCCTCTATCACTCGCCCCTCCTTCAGAATGTATTTACCTCTACCCCAAATTTGCCTATCCACTTCCTTAGAAAAAATTGAAACAAATAACTTCAGATCATTCACTCTGATTCCTACCCACTCTTTTGGAGGTGTAATGATCTCAAGTTCACTAAATGAAACTTCCTAATTCTATTTTTTGTATCGCATAAATAGTTTCACCAAAGTCTTTCCAAACTTTTAGTAACTTTGCCGCCCTCCTTAAAATAAAGAGGTGTGAAATATGTTGGAATGCTAGAAAGAGTGCTACATCTTTTGTAAACCATCTAGCCTCTTATCGACTCTCGCAATCATTGGATTCCACAATGCTAGATCTTTATTCAAAGAACTCAAAAGTAAACCCAAATATGTAGCATGTAGAATACCCACTTAACAAGTTAATACCTCTGCCATCTTCTCAAAATATTATCCACAACTCCACCGGTATGATCTCACATTTTTCTTAGATTAATCTTAAGGCCTAATATAGCATAGAAAAAAATAAGAATGTGTTAATGATCTAGCTCTATGTGGGACAAATTCACAAAAGACCAATATGTCATATGCAAATGAAAAGCATGTAACTGTCACATTTTTATGCCCTCTCATAGAAGAATCAAAGTCCTTCAATAGCCAACCTCCATTGACCCCCTATAAATAATCTTGCTCAAATCTTCAATCACCAAGATATATAACATAGGAGACAAAAGATCCCCTTGTATCAAACCATTGGAGCACTCAGAAGAAACCGCACGGACTTCCATTCAACAACACAAAGAATTTGGTGGTGGAAATGCAAAACTCTAACCCATCTCCTCCACTTATCTCCAAAACCCAGATGGAATCCAAAAAATCCCAATTCACATGATCATAAGCTTTTTCAAGGTCCAACTTAGGGTTGCCTTATTCAGAAATCTCCAGATTTGTGCTTATATTCAACTCTCAAAAACTTTTCATCGATTACTACGCATTTCCTCATCTCTAGGTTCCTGGGTATTCATCATAATCCTTTCCTTGTTTGAACTCAGACCTTGACTTCTTTCTAGAACAAACCACTTCATTAGCCACCAAAGATGCATCCATAATCTTTCTTCCTTCCACAAAACTGTTGTGAGAAGTTGATACCATGTTATTCAAAACCCTTTTTAGTAGGTTATCATATTTCCGAGAACTTTGACCCAATAAAATATTCTTCTAGAATATTTTTCTTCTTCAACCATCATGTTTGTTATATGCTTAAAAAAATCTGCCAGAAGCTTCTTTTACGTCTCCACTTTAAAAATCTTTTGATGCACCAATAATCAATTTTGTTGGTAGTATTTCATTTAAAAGCAATCTTGTTCTCCATAAGACCCTAGTTCAATTACCCTCCTCTAAAGTATGTATTATTGGCTATACCTTTATAGGCAATCTATTTTATCAATAAATTGATTTTATGCTATATATGCATATGACTCCCCCTCTATGCATTGCAATGATGAAGTTTCAAGTTTCATAATCTATTTACTACATCTTTTGGCGGTTTTAAGAACACGCTTCCATTAGATTAGTTAGAAGTACATTTAGTCTTCTCTAATAATTCTTTGACCAATCTCAACCGTGTGATGTCTTTTGTTGAATTCATTATGTCTTCTACACTAGGATGGATCATGTGCACATTACTTCAAAGTCCTCTATTCCACAATTTGGTATTTGACATCAAAGGGTTTTCATGCATTAGGACCGAGATTGGAATTTTTGTACGGTTGAATATAGATTATTGAAGGCCCAGTGCTTCACTACTTCAATTTTTTGAGAATCCACATGTATCCCTTCATTGGATACCACATGACCAAGGAAAGTGACGGACTATAACAAAAATTCAAGTTTGTTGAACTTAGTGAATAACTGACGATCTTTGAGGGTTTGCAAAACAACTCTTAGATAAGTCGCGTGTTATTCCTCACTCCAAGAAAAAATAGGATATCATCAATAAAAACGATGGAGAGCAAGTCCAAATATTGTTTGAACACCCTGTTCATTAAGTCCATGAAAGTTGTAGGAGCATTCGTTAGTTCAAAAGGTATAACTACAAATTCATAGTGTAACGAATCTTGAAGGCTGTCTTCGGGATTTCACCATCTCTGATTCTGAGCTGGTGATAGTCATATCTAAGTTCTATCTTAGAAAAGTAACTAGCACCCTGAAGTTGGTCGAACAAGTCATCAATCCTGGAGATGGGATACTTATTCGTGATTGTGACTTTGTTCAACTAATGATAGTGAATGCACATCCTGAGATAATCATCTTTCTTTCACACGAAAAACACAGGAGCACCCCATAGAAAGATGTTGGGTCTAATGAAGCCCTTATCCAGAAGGTCTTTCAACTGTTCTTGCAATTCCATAAGCTCAGTTAGAGCCATTCTGTAAAGAAGAACATAAATAGGATGGGTATATCGAAAGAGATCTATTCCGAAGTTGATTTCCCTTTCGGGAGAAACTACGGAAAGATCTTCTGGAAACACTTTTGGAAACTCATTCACCACTAGGATTGACTCAAGAGTTGGGGTTTCGGGGTTTGAATCCTTAACCCGAACAAGGTTATAGATATAACTTTTGGAAATCATTTTCCTGGCCTTAAGGTAAGAGATAAATCGACCTATAAGCATTGAGTTACTACCTTTCCACTCTAAGACTAGCTCACTTTGAAACTGAAACCGAATGATCCTAAATCTACAATTGACTGAGGCATAAAGAGAATGTAACCAATCCATGCCTAAAATGACATCGAAATCTACCATTTCTAATTATAAGGTATGCTAAGGTGACTTTCTAAGAAATTGTGGTAGGGTAATTTCTATATACCCGTCTAGCTATAATTGAGTCACCAACTGGAGTAGAGACTGGGAAGGGTTCTGAGATATTTTGTGGACTGACACCAAAGTTTATTTCTATATAGGGAGTTTCAAAAGAAAGTGTTGCCCTGGATCTAACTTTGCATAAACATCTGAATGGAAGACTTGTATCGTACTAGTGACAACATCACGAAAATCTTCGTGGTCTTGGCGAGCCTAAAGAGAATACAACCTATTTTGGTGATGACCACCACCTGTACCAGACGAGGCACCCTGCTGAGTGGGGCGACTTGCTGGCGCTACTAAAGTTCTAGAATGTGCCTTGTTACCTCTATATCCTTCCCTGGCAGAAGGAAAATCGTTCAATCTATGACTAGACTTACCACATCCAAAGCACCCTCTCTGCCAGCAAGACACTCACCGGGATGGTTCTTAATACACTTTCGAAAAGTTGGAAAAGTCTGGCCACGTGAAGCACTCCCCTAAGACGTATAGTCTGATGCCCTGGCTTTCTGATCGTGTTAAAACCTGGGGAACGGAGTGCTAGCTTATGAGGGTGCTGGGGTTGTAGACCTCAGGTGAAGTTGTGAATGATTTCCACTGCCCGACCTCTGCTGAGTGTATTCATAATTTCCTATTCTATCTTTTTTGTTGTCCTTAGCCATTTCCTTAAGCTTATCTCCCTCAACCTGCCGAGCATGAGTCATTAATCTGGAGATATCCATATCCCCTAACAGCATAGCATTGCCGCACTTGGTCTTTACCAGAACAGATACTCCAAACAAGAACTTGCTCATTTTTGCTCTCGAATCAGCAACCACATGCAGAGCATATCTGTAGAGCTGTGAGAATTTCAGCCCGTATTCTTGGACCGACATTGAACCCTGCTTCCAATTTATGAATTCATGGGCCTTAGCTTCTCTCAACTCTCTCGGGAATAACATGTCCAGAAAAGCTCTTGTAAAAGAGTCCCACATCACAGGAGTTGCATTCTCACCCCTGTTTTCATTCCACTGTGTGAACCAGATATAAGCCACATCCTTGAGTTCTTAGGATGCTATTTCAACACTCTCAACACCAATCACTTGCATTACTCCGAGAATCTTCTTAACCTCATCAATGAAGTTGTGTGGGTCTTCACCAACCTTCGACCCTAGAACTCAAACGAATTCATACGAACAAAGTCTCGAACCCTAGTTGCAGTTGATCCACCAGTGGTATTTGTAGGAACTAAGGCATGCTGATTGTTCTTGTTGGCTACGGTCTGAACCAAAAGCTCGATCGCATTACAAAACTTTGCATTCGTAACCTCATGGTTTGGGACTGGAGGAATTGTGTTAGCATTCCATGTGTTAGCTCTATGATGAGCGTGATTTGAAACACATAACAATGGATTGTAAAGGAGAAGTTGACTCACACTTCAAGCACGATAAGAATAGCAAAAGAAGCGAAGTTTTTCTTAGAACACCTATTAGCCTCCCTCTCATAGGTGTGGCACGTTTTACACTCATGAAAGAGACTCTACTTAGTGCAGCTTTCCTACACCATAGAACTTTTGAACCTGATGCTCTGACACCAAGTTTGTCACGCCCCGAGGCTATCCCCTAGATGTAACACGAGACCTAGGACCACGAGTGACCAAAGGCTAACCCTGAGTCCGGCATGTAACGAGCATACAAAATATAACTAATTAAATCACATACTACGCGGAAGCTAAAAATAGTGGACATCTGGAGAGGGGAAAAACCCAAGTAGTCTGAATAAATAAAATATGATAAAAGTCTAGTGATGACTAAAACAAAAAAACACCTCAAGCTGAATCTACTACTATGTCTAAAAAGACTCTAACTTAGTTGAGTTGCTGGGACATGCCCTAGCTAACTCTAACAGGACTGAAAACATAAAGTAAAGATCGAAAAGTAAAGCATGTCTATTGTCCTCAAAGTATAAGGACTCACCACTGAAGTTGTTGAACTAAGATTGAGAATCAAACTAAGCGTGATCTGGATGTTGAGCGTCGGAACCTACATCATAAAATGAAGCAGCGCAAAAGTATGTGTCAATACTATGAATGTACTAAGCATGTAGGATATAGATATGCTAAGTTGTGTGATATAAATAAAACAATATAATACTGGCAATATAGACTGAGCATGGCAATAGGTTGTCCTGAAGTATAACTTAAAATTGAGCTAGAAGCAAGGACCAAGTACTAATCATGAAGATAACATGCTAAATTGAATACTAAAGTAAATGCTAATAACATGGTCAATGCAATAAGAGTATCACTGTTGGAGCTAATATTAATTGCCATACAACACGTAAGTTAAACGTAGAGTCTGATGTATACACCTCATGGAGAGGACCTAAAATACCTTGCCAGGGGTATAGAGGGATGAATGTGGTGTGATCACTAAAACTGATGCCCAACATAGGGGACTTCTAAACCTACATGGGCACATAGTTCTGGGACTGTGAGGGTACGTTGAACCCTAGTCCAACTCAGTGCTATGTGTACTCCCAACTGAATATGTATATAGCTAAAATGCAAGTGAGATACTTAGTAGCTTAAAATACTGACATGCTATCTGAAAATGCAACATAAATATACTAAATTATATGGCATTCAAGTTCTGAAGCATGATTTTCTGCCTAACAAGTATAATTCATGAGTTGATAGTTTCTAAAAGTTAGGGTTCTGAATTCTATACATGAAAATTACACTAAATAACCAAGAATCATGTTATTTAGATCCTGGGAACTATAACAGCTAAAATCAAAATAAATCATCAAAATCTGGAAACCCTAGGTCTGAACAGCTTATGAGAAATCGAAGAACTGACTAAATTCTAGGGACCTAAAGGGTGGAAGGACCCATTAGTGAAATCTCACATACCTGGTCACGGAAACTATAGAGAAATCTTTTTTATCTCCGGGCTAAACTTCGAAGAACACCTTTTTTCGTTCTTGGGAGAAATTGGCGCCTCTTTTTTTTTTCTAAGTTGGATGATTTTAGGAGAATGGGGGTTCTAGGTTGTTTCTGACTAGATTACTAGACTTAGTATGAGTAGAACGACGTAGTTTAGGCATTAAATGACGTAGTTTAAGTGCCTAACTCATAAAGAAAAAGACCCAAACAACCCTGACTTAAAACTTGACAGATTTCTTTCACGACCCTATTCACGGACCGTGTGAAGCACCACGGGCCGTATGGGCAACCAAGGTTATTCACAGAAGTGGGGATGGTACTGGGTCATTTTCACGGGCCACTTAACGAGACGTGTGAGGTTCGACAGACCGTCTAGTAGTATGTGGTTCCTCATAGGGCCCTGGGTGGTTTTGGTTTGTTTTCACGGCCAACCTGATGGCCCATATGTAGTTCCATGCTCTGTGTAAGGGTCTGTGGTCCTCCACATTATTTCTGGGTATGAACCACGATGTGGGCGACGGGTTGTGGTCCTATGCACAGCCCCTGGACCCCTCTGTGGTCCACCATTTTCCCCTTGTTTAGTCTTAGTTGGATTTCTGAGGTGTTACATTTTGTGTCGTGCGTGTACTTCAATCATGAGATTTTATGGATCAAATCAGTCTAAAGAAAAATGAGTCAACTTAATTATAGAAGTGTAAGATCATCCCGAATGTGGAGGTGAACAATTTCAGTTAGCAGAAGTGCTTAATTTTCAAAAATTTAAGACACCTTGATGACTTATTCAGGGTTACCATGAGGAGCATCATAGGAGGGCCTCAATGACTTATCCAGGGTTTCCACTAGGAGCGTCATAGGAGGAAATATGTTGTCGGGAATCCAGTGATTGGAGGAAATAGTCTAGCACTCGTGTAGTTTAGGTCTCATGCAAGCATACAAATGGTATCAAATAGTTGAAGAGGCTATAAAGGAACTGTTGTAAGATTCAAAAATGGAACAAAGAAGTTACATACAAAAGGAAAAATATTTTATTTATAAACTCTTGTATCTTTTGTAGATTTATGTGTATTCTGTATCATGAAAATAACTAGTAACATTCCTATTTATAAAAGTAAAAACAAAATTAAACAAGAATTAGGAACTACTTTAACTAACAAAATCCTAGCTAATTAAACATAAACAATTATATACCATAAATAATGAATCCTAATCAATTTAGGAATTCTACTCCAACTTTGAATTATTATTTCCAAAATTCCCCCATAATTCAAAGTTGTATACTCTTGCCTCTTTCTTCTTGTCATTGTTGTTGTATGAAAAACACTTTTCTTCAATCTTCAATTTCTTTCTCTTCATTGTTGTTGTATTGGAGAACTTCTCTTCAATCTTCAATTGTTGGAGTAGTTCTCTTCAATTCTCATTTATTTATTTTTCTTGGATGTGTTGAAGCACTTCCTCTCCAACTCACGATATTTTTTTCTTCGTTGTGTTGGAGCACATCTCTCCAACTTCCAATTGTTGGAGCAGTTTCTCTCAAAATCACGATATTTTTTATCTTGGTTGTGTTGGAGCACTTTTGTCCAACTTCCGAGGTTGATACCCTTCCCACCAATGTCTTTTCTTTTTTTTCTTTTTTTTTTTTGGTATTGGAGAACTCTCTCTCCAACTCTCGTTGATGCCCTTCCGATCAACTCCTTTTCTTTTTGTGTTTTTTTTTTGTATTGGAGCACTCTCTCTCAAACTCTCGTTGATGTCCTTTCCACCAACTCGTTTTCTTCTTCTTCTTTTTTATGTGGTGTCGGAGTACTCTCTCTCTCCAACTCTAGTTGATGCCCTTCCCATCAACTCATTCTTTTCTCTTTTTTTTTTTTTTAACTTTCTCTATCTTTTAATTTAGAAAAGAGTTTTTTTTTCTTGTGTTTGGTTGCACTTCTTTAAATCTACAATATTTTTGTAAGTCTTTGTTCTTGGCATGTTTTTCATGCATATATCATTCGTCTAGCTTTTGTCAACATGATTATTGGCCAAATAGGTGGCATATATGGGTCATAACCGCTCGCCGGCAGCAAAAACTCTAGGATCTTCTACCAGGATCGTAGAAGCTCGCTCTAATACCAATTTGAAGGAAAATATTTTATTTATAAACACTTCTATCTTTCGTATATTTCTGTGTATTCAGTATTTTTTATAACTTGAAAATAACTAACATCCCTATTTATAAAAGTAGAAACCAAATTAAACTAGAACTAGGAACTACTCTAACTAACAAATCCTAATTAAACATATATAAGTAAATACCAAAAATAACAAATCCTAATCAATTTAGGATTCCAACTCCATCTTTGAATTATTATTCCCAACACATACGATGAATCAGGTGGTTCAAACATTGGAAAGAAATAGAAGATAGCAAGAAGGGGGAAGGGGGGGGGGGGGGGGGGGGGGGGGGGGGGGGGGGGGGGGGGGGGGGGGGGGGGGGGGGGGGGGGTACTAGAACTACCCTGAGTAGATGATTGTGGGGATATATCATGGAGAGATATGAGGTTTAGCAATGACATCAATTTTAAGTTGAAAGTGAAATAGTTCAGATTCTGGAAGGATAGCCTTAGTTTGTTTGTAGTTCAAAGTTAGGTATTAACGTAAAGCAGTACTTCAGTTTTAATTAACTTAATAATTAATAATTCACAACTTCAAACTACAAAGATTACAACCTTATGTAACCTAAGAAATGATAAACTCTAATTCCAAAATTCAACACAAACCCCCACGGCTTATGTTCCCAAAGTCTTCAGGTTCCCCAACCAAAAGATCAAAACTACACTACACAATTCTAAGTAACTAAAAACAACAACTTAACAAAAGACCCAAACAAAATAGAATAAACTCTTCCGTTGTGTTCTTCGTAGCAACTAAAATCGTCACTCAAGAACTCTCTCAACACGTAATTGTGTTCTGCTTGTATCTCTCTATATGCAAGTACGCAGGTTTCTTTTGGAGAACACCCTACCCTATTTGTCGACCCAAAGATCTTTCCTTCTTTGACTTTAACTCAAATAACTTTGTAGTGCCTCCTACTTCTTGTAGGACTTGGAATCATACGAAAAGTTTGGTTATTCATTATACGAGCTTCCCCTTCCTTGTAGAATTTGGAATCATTACACAATACGGTTATTGCACAAATCAGCACACGTCATTCGGTGCTTTTAGAATTATTGATCTTGCATGGAAAACTTCTTTGTTTAGTAAAACTAGTTTGAGGAGCTTGTTCCTCATAGGTGATCGATGCTTCTTTGTCAATCTTCAAAATCATTCTTGACTCAATAGAGGGATTGTTCATGGTGAATTTCTAGTTCCACATGTTACCTTAAAAAGAGAGGATACATGTTAGTATAGATTTCTAGTGAGCCAAGGGAGGTTTATTTGTTCATATGATTGGCAGTATGGAGGTATTCTAAGCACACGGGTAAATGCAGATAACTATGTTACTAGTGCTTAATATGCAAATGTTGACAAGAGTTAGAGCACTGCCTGTCACAAGTTAGTTGTGGTACTGCCGTATGGTGGATGGCACTGAACCTCTTTGGTATACTGTAGTTGATGCCTGCTACAGTTAAGGACGTAATGCACGATTAAAATTTCATAAAAAAGAGAAGAAGATACACAGGGATGATCGGGCATGGCTTGAAATTGGGAATAAAAACTACATATTTTAAACTTGGGAACATAATACCATTAGTACTATATTTTTATTTAATTTAACATAGAGGTTGAAATTGATATTTATAAAATAACAAATCATGTTTCATCTTAGCAATATAATGGTATACTTTTTGATAATAACTAAGGGGCTACCAAATAATGTAATATAGGAAACAATCTGCACTAAGTAGCCCGTGTCCTTGGTCGATCTGTTAGGATTACACAGCTCATTTTGTGTTGACTGATCATTTGTTAGCTTGAAGTCTTTTTTATTGATATATATCTTCCGAGTAGATGGTAACGAAATTCGCTTGAACAGCACTTAATCAGGCCTTTCTACTCAACAAGAACCTGTAGCTAAACTATTACCCCTTTATTAATTGAAGAATTTCTAACTCGTATAATATGGTATTCTGTAGACTCACGTAGATGCATTGAAAGAATCCGGCCTTCTGGTCAACGACAGGATGCTGAAAAATTGACTCATTTTTCTGGCAAGGAGGCTATTGGTGATTTAAAGAAAACATCACCCAGGTTGGGGTTTTTTTAATGTCTTAATTTTCCATATAGTTTAACAAGGAACCAAGTTTGATAGTATCTAGTCTTTCTAGGTTGGATGTTCTCAAGACAAGGAAAAGAAGTGCTGTTGATTCAATGGATCGATTTGCAATGAGATGTAAGTTTTTTGCCCGCGGTTGGTGCATCAAAGGGGACTCCTGTAGATTTCTTCACACAAAGCAGAATGTCACTAGCCATGTGACAAGAAAAATTCCACATGACAAAGGTAACCTTCAACTATATATTTGTTAGCGTATTGGGATGACTTGCCTTATGCCTTCCTTGTTCTCTATAGGTTTGGAAGAGAAGTCACTGCTGGATGGTTCTTCTCATTCAGGAGAAAATCTAAGATTGAAAGGTGGCGAGGATAGTCTCTATACGAATTCCCAATTGGGATACACCTCTAAGTCTCCAGCATTTCCTTCTTCCATAGCCGGATATTCTTGGAATAATGATTTATCACAGGACACGCGATACTCATCTGATTACACAACTTCTGATGATTGGGAGCCATCTGTTCCTTTTCGACCATCATTCTTGCTTAGTCAAATGATCGGATATCCTAAAAGTATTCTATATGATGGTATTCATGATAGTATTGATCAAAGTAATGTAGGAGATGGATCCTTCTCTGTATTAACCAAGCATATGCAGGCAAATGCTGATCCAGCTTCAACAGGAACAAATAAAGTTGAAATTTCTGGTCATAGTGATATATTGCCTGAGAAAGATTTGCCTAGTGATGATACAGAAGTTTCTCACCAAGAAAACATGAATACCTCTTTAAAAGAAGACAAGCATTTAGAATCTGAGAGGTTCACATCTGGAAATGAAATTGATATTGACAACAAATGTGTGAACACAGAGTCGACCGTTTTGAAGAATTTTCATGCTGCTCTTGTGGAATTTGTTAAAGAACTATTAAGGCCAACTTGGAATGAAGGTCTCATAAGTAAGGATGCTTACAAGAAGGTAGTAAAGAAGACAGTTGATAAAGTTGAAAACTCTTTGCATCCAAATCAGATTCCTAATACGGCTGAATCAACCGAAGATTATTTTGATTTATCTCTCCCAAAACTTACTAACACCATTGAGGTGAGGCATAAGAAGTCTGTTTGTCCATGTGAATTCTGTTTTGTCCCAAATTTAACAAGTAATTTTTGTTTGCAGGCGTACGTGGAAAAATATGGAAATATTAAATGAGCTTTGTGCAGAATAACGTGTATGTGGAAAAATCTAGAAACTATTATATTAGTTGTCGCCAGCATATTACCAACAAAGCACAATTTTGTGCTATTGCTAGGGTTTAGAATGAAGACTTCGAAACCATTTACTTTGTGTGCTATCTTTATGGGTTGAAAGAACTTTTATATTGTGTTTACTGAGTTATAGCTTCAACTGAAGTCAGCTATCGTATGTAACTTCTCATTGGTCTTATAGCAAAGACACTTCTTAAATATGTTTTGGCGGTTCAGATTGTTAGAGTGTTGATTGTTTGTGTTAGATATATAGACAAAATCGATGAGTAGGTTGGAAAGTTTACCAGCATGATAACTGCCCCCNCCCCCCCCCCCCCCTCTTTTTCAAATAAGAGATAATTTGTCCTTATCTCTTTTCAGATAACTTGCACTACAACAAATTTGATTATTAGGGACAAATAATTTCATCATCTATAAATCATATTTCGTCACTAAAAAAATTTCGTCAATCAATCGTCACTAAAAGTATACAAAGTCGATTTAGTGCTTCATCACTAAAAGTATTATATTAACTACAAAAAACAAATTGTCCCCAAATACATAGTCATTTGTGACGAATTTATTTGTCATAAAAAGTGCAACTTTTTTGTAGTTAAATAGTATGTTTTGTCACTAAAGAGGTTATTACTACCGACAAAACTATATCGTCGCTAATTATGTAGTTCAATCAGTGACAACATCAATTGTCTCTAAAGCTACATGTATTTCGTAGTTGAACAAATGTAATATCATCACTAATGACTAATTTTTATATACAAAAAAATATTTTGTCCCTAAATGTATAAATTAGGGACAAATTTATTATTATAAAAAAGTTAATAATTTTATGGTTAAATCTAACATTTTGTCACTAAAAGTATTATTTTTACCGACAAAATATATTGTCACTAAATAATATAATGATTAGTGACACTTTCAATTGTCACTAAATAAAAAAATAATTCATATTCAATATACTAGGACAATACATTTTTTGTCACTGAATGTATAGTCAACTTGTGACAAATTAATTTATTCCATGACAAAAATATTTGTCTTAAAATTTTTAATTTGGTCGTTGCTTATTAAATTAGAGTAGCTTATATTGAAAATTAAATAATAAAACATGCTAGATAATAATAAAATTCACTCATGATCATATAATAAAAATAACTAAAATTATACTAAGATAATATCTCATTACAAACTCCGTAAATAAAAATAAAATATATCCAATGACAAGAAATCTAACTGAAATGTACTAAATATTACTCTCAAACAAAGACATATAAGTAAAAGTTCCTTCCAAAGTACCAATAATATGGTGACACATAGCTTGTATTCAATCCTGATACAATTCTCACCTTCTATAACTGTTGCCGCTACCTAGGAACAACCTTACCTATGCATTAATGTTTGCTATATATTGGACAATAGTTGAATCATCGGAAGTAGGGGTGTGCAAAAACCGAATCGACCGATAAATCGAACCGCAAAAAGTGTTATTGGTTTATTGCTATTGGGTTATTGGGTTAACGATTTCTTAATGGTTTTATAAAAAAAATTATTGGGTTATCACTTCGGTATTGGTTTTCAATACTGAGTTATTGGGTAAACCGATAACCCATTAAGAGTTAAGACTATAGCAATTTACTACTTTTACATATACATACATATTAGTAAATATTAATCTCAATATCTTAATTAATAGTTATGTCTCTGTCATTTAGCCATCAATTCATACTTCGTTGTGACTTTGAGTTCACAACTTTACATTATACAAATCGTTAAAACCTAAAGCAAGAACCATATTCCTCTTAATTTCTCTTTGCGACACATATATAGTTCTTTTCTTGTTTGTTATTCTTATTTCTATTTTATGAGATTTTGTAAAGTTACATTATTATCTTGTCGTGTCAAATTTATCAGAGAAGTCATATATTTATTTTATAAGCATTTTTTTATTGGTTAAACCAAAAACCAAACCGTTAAGGAACAACACCAAAAAACCGAAAACCGAAAACCGATAAAAAATTATCTTATTGGTTCGTTATTGGTTTAGCGTACTTAAAAACCGATAAACCAAATCGATAATACATAAAACCGAATTGAACCGACTGATGCACATCCATAATCGGAAGTCTTGCCTGATACAATCATACAGAGGCCATTCTCATATTAAATAAAATTATTACCTTTATTTCTGGAAATATGTTGTTCCATTCTCATATCTATAATGGACATATGTTTCAAATGTAATGAAGAAAAGTGGAGTGCCTTCTGGCTTATAGATAATCTAATCACAAATACCTGTTGGTACTAATCTTTAGGTTTTATTTGCATCATAGGCAATCACGTCGACCTTGGGTCGGAATGGAAGTAACTAACCTTTATGCAGCTGACCTATGAATTTCGGAAATAATTATTTCAAAGTTCCTTGATGTCTTGAAAGGTGTCATTGTTTAGAGAACAAATAAATGTAAGATTTAAATTGAGATTTTTATATTAGAGTCAAAAGTAAAATATGTAACACAATTTGTCTTTCATATGTTGTAATGTCCAATTTTCTAACGCTTATTGGATAGATTGTCCTTGGTATTACAATTCCATATATATATTAGTAATTTCCAATTTACAGTAAATTTTATCATTACAAGTTTAACATAAGTGAAAGTTTATGGAGTATATCATCACGAACTACTTTACATGGCAACATAAACTGCACAAACTGAAAAAATTGAGGCCATGCAGGAAAAAACTACTAACCAAGAAACAGTTATACATAAAGATTTCATTGTGGTTAGGAATATTTTTTAGCATGAGGGATGTCAGACAATGAGAAGAAGGCATAATAGCATAGAGAAAGCTAAACCTTAGGAGGATTAAAAGAATAAACACAGGTAATTCAATAAGGTAACAATGGTTTACATGAATTCATTGTTCATACCTTGTTCAATATCATTATGGACGGTGAGATTTGTGCATAGCAGTTTCAATCTCCTTTGAAAAGGACAACTTGAGGCAAGCAGACAACCTCAAGCCACACAAGATCCTTGCTGAGGACAAAGAAAATCCAGGATCAGTTCCATCAAAAATTATAAAAAGAAGGCATTAGGGTAAGTTCATTCATGAAAACTACTAGCTATTAAAATATAATGCAATCTACGTAGAAATTCTCACATTATAATCAAACATGACGTGAATTAAAGGAGAAACTACTTCAAGTCTTCCACCAAAATATAAGTTACTGAATTGTTTGAAGACTTCTATAGAATAATTAGATCTTTTCCTTCACTTAAAAAGATGGTAGGACAAAGGCATATGTTCATAAAAGAATCAAGACCTTTTTTTTCAACAAAAATTAAAAACAATCGATGGAGAAGACAATCACAAAGTTTAATCCCCATCACAAACCTTTTCTGATAAAAGTGCATTCCAAAATTTAGTTGAGATTGAGTGTCAAGGACAAGAAACAGAAGTAGCCGAGAGAGTCAGCTAGGGAAGGTATTGATATCACACATTGTAATTTTCTTTAATCATTTTCTCTTGGTCTGTTATAACAACTCTTTGTTCATGTTTTTGTATAGGTGGTTCATGGATAAAACTGGAAAATCATTTGGTTTTAAAGATGAGGTGTCTCATGAAGCACCATCAAAGAGGATCAAGGCTGATCCATAAATACATATCTGCAGTATTCTTTCTGTTAGATTAGCTGCAAGCCAATAATAGTTAGTGCACAATAATGGTCTAAATTTTCTAGGTTAATAATATTCGTTGCTTTTCTTAGAACTTCATAACTTATCTTTAAATACGGTTCCATCGTGTTAATGATATGTGCCTTCTTTAATCTCATGATGTTTATATTTGCTCACAACAAGTCAACAGCCTCTAATACATTATTCTCAATCTAATTTCACGTTTTTATTAGACAGTAATTGCCACTCTGAAACAAACCTTGGTTTTGATTTTGATGTTACATCAATGTGGCATATAACAGTGTAGGTTCATCTAAAAGTAGCATTAGGCTGAGAAGTTGCTTTAGTGCAGATAAAAAGTAAAAGTAGATAATGAGTTTCGCAGTGAACACAATAGTACTCCTTGAACAGAGGGTCCACTGAAGAAGTCAGCTATGCGCGTTACCGCATTCATAAGAAGTTTATTGCACCTATTTGTAAACATCATCAAATGATGCACATTTTTTTCAAGGCACAAACCAATAATCTACACACAACATTTAGCTGTAAACCACCGAAACATATCATGCATCACCATGGATGAAGCTGCTAGTGACATTTCACATTGACTATGTCCTCCCTATCCTTCAACATACATCATCCTCACCCACTCTCCATTGCCCTCATCCCCATCATCCCACCCCCATAACATCTGCACTCTTACACAATTGATCATAATGGACTTGCTAATACAAAATCACATAATAATGAACATAGACTTTTATAACTCATGAGTAGTTTATCCAGAATCTGTACTTCAAGTTTTCCACCAAAATATCAGATAAAAGAATTAACAATTAATAGACAAGTAATATGAGCAGGCACAAATAAAAGATATTCTAAAATTCTAGCAGAACCTCAATAGATCTTTTAACACAGACTATTGTTAGTGGTTACACTAAATGCAGTAGTAATCTAGAGATACTTTTCTTCTGTTGTAGTTTTACTGCCCAGATTGACCTCTCAAAAAAGCATTTCCACAAAAAAAAACAAAGCTTTGCTTCGCACAGAACAAAAAGGCGAAAAAAGACAACCAGTATTGTAATTTAAAAAATAAGAGGGGATATAGTAATATTTGTGCTCAAAAGCTTAGTTTGACTGCCACATATTTAAATCAGAATCTAATACTGGCAACTCTGACTCAACTCTGAGGGTAGGTAATAGTACTCAAATAGTCATGGACATGGAATTGAAGGAGTGAACATCAAGTGTTATAGTTGCAGAACTAAACACGAGTTTTATTCCTCATACGTAATATAACACATGTAAATATCTCTTGGGAGACAAGTTTATAAGATCATAATTTTCCAAGAGATCTAGAGCTTATTCAGTTGGCCTCTTTCTGTGAGAAGACAGGTGATTGGTGCATTATTGGAAACACAAGTAAACTTTAGCATTTACTAAAAAATTCAAGAAAATAAAGGGGTCACATCTGGCTAGAAAGAGTGAAGTTGAGGCGAGATTAGATTGGATTGTGGCAACAAGTGTTACCAGAGTGATATCTGGTAGAAAGACACCTCAAAATGTGAAAAGCAAGTTCTATATAACAACTATAAAACCAAAAACGTTACATGAGAATGGATATTGGACCACTAAAGTCCAGCTATGAGTGTCAGGGAGACGTGGATGCTTATGATGGATGAACGGTCATACAAACCTATACAAGACTAAAAACGAATACATCCAGCAAAGGTACAAGTAAGACACATAAACTGACAGGAGAGACTAAATTATGCAGGTATTAGTTATTCCAAACTTTACACCGGGAACTAAACTAATAATTTAGGACAGATTGAATATGTTCAACTAACCAATGTTCAATTCAGCAAAGTCTAATTTTTGAGCTTGAACAATAAACATACCAGAAGTGAGATAAGGTCGAACTCAGTATCTACACAATCCGAAATTAGAGCATCAACAGCGATCTTAATTCCATACATTACTTCAATCTGAATCTGATTCTCAATCTGAAGCTGATTGTCTTATAATGAGAATGGACCATAAAAATATATTTTGACAATGTTGAACCGTCATCACTGACTTTGTTTGATCTCCTTGAACCTAGATCTTGGGATCTCTAGTCTTCTGGTAGAGTTACCGCCACAATGACTTGTCCTCGGCCATAGTCCCATTCCCTTTGATAATCTATCAACTCCCTCTCTAGTTAGGACTTCTGTAAGTGGATCCGACACATTATCCTTTGACTTTACATAGCCAATTATGATAATTCGACTAGAGAGTAGTTCTCTAACGATATTATGTCTACGTCATATATGACGAGAATTTCCATTATACAACATGCTCCATGCTCTACCTATTGCAAATTAACTCTCATAGTGTATGCATACTGGAGCTAAAGGTTTGGGCCAAAAGTCTTTCAAGAAATTTCGGAGTCATTCAACTTCTTCACCGGCCTTATCTAGAGTGATAAGCTCAACTTTCATAGTAGCGCGAGCGATACATTTCTGTTTGGAAGATTTCCAAGCGATTCCTCCTCCACAAAGAGTAAATACATATCCACTCATGGATTTTACTTCATTTGACCTGGTGATTCAGTTTGCATCACTATATTCTTCCAATACTGTTGAATATTAGTTATAATGCAAAACAATAGTTTTTAAGTATGTTTTAAATACTCCAAAACTCTTTTCGTTGTCATCGAATAAGTTTGATTGAGATTACTGGTGGACCGACTCAGTTTACTACTAGCACATGTTATATCTGATCTTGTACACTTCATGATATATATCATACTTCTCAATACTCTAGCATAATCCAATTGTCAGTCACTTTTACCTTCAATTTTTTAAAGTACAAAGCTCACATTTATTGGAGTCTTGACAATATTGAAATCCAAATACTTGAACTTGTCAAGTACCTTTTCTATCACATCAGTAACTTCAATGTCTTTCAAATAGAAGTTACTTTCTAGCATATGCTTAGTAGCATTTATGTCAGAAATGTCTCTTTTGATGATCAACATATCATCAACATAAAAACAAACAATGACCTTGTGATTTGGAGTGTCTTTAATATAAAAACATTTATCACATTCATTAATCTTGAATTCATTTGCCAACATAGTTTGGTCAAACTTCGCATGTCATTATTTGGGCGCTTGTTTTTAGTCCACAAAGTGACTTAACAAGTTTACAGACTTTCTTTGCTTTACCAGGAACCACAAAGCCCTCGGGTTGTTCCATGTAAATTTCTTCCTCCAATTCTCCATTTTTTAAAAAATCTTTTCACATCCATTTTGACGAATTTGAAGTCCATATACCGCAACTAGCGCAATTAACATCTGAATTGATATAGGCCTAGTTAGGCCTCATTTGTTTGCACTTAATAGAGGTATGAATCTTAATGATTCAGATTTAGTCCATTAAGTGTGTTTGATTTTTAGGTTTGAATTTGAATGATTCAGATTCAGCCCATTAAGTCCATTTGTTTCTTTTTTCAAAAAGCCTCTTAATGGACCTGAAAAGGTTTGAATGGACCAGATCTGCAGGAGAGTCTTAACACCATTCAGACTTATTCAATACGTTATTAAATAATATGGTATCGCCTCTCTCGGTCTTTGCGTGACTTTTGCTCTCACAACTACAAACTTTCTTCCTCTCTTTTCTCAATCAAACACCATTTTTTTTTCTCTTGAACTGGTAAGTTTTCATAATCTTTACAAGTATTTTTTTTATATTAATAATTTTCTTATGATGTATTGATGTTTCAAGAACACTTGTTGCAATAATATTTTTAGTGTATTGATGTTATCAAGGTTTTTGAGTGAAAAAATACTATTCATAATTAAAAATAATAACTATGTATACATATTTGAGGTCTCTTATTAGAATTTTGTCTTAGGCCAATAATTTTATTAAGACTCTTTGATCATCAAATCTGTTTGTGAGATAACACTAATCTATTATTGTTGTTGAACTAGTTGGTGACAAAAATAATGGAGCTCTTAATAATTCTCCATCCCAATCTTCAGTTTCAGCTGGAAAAAAAAGTTTTGGGGAAAAAAAAAACTTATTCATCTGAATTGCAAATTGATGAGAAGATGATTACTGCTCTGGAGTTATTGATTAAAAAAATAGTGCACCTACATTTGAAGAATATATGGAAATTTTAGATGGATTTGGATAGGAAGAGTCATTATACAGACGTTAGTATATTTTGTGAAAGTGTCCACTACAAAAAAGCATGAATGTCGGTAGAGGTTCACAAGTTAGAGAATTGGATTAAGGTTATCGGAAAAAAGATAAGAATTCTTTAGTTTTTCTAATTAGCTAAAATATATGTTAGGCGGTGATAATATGATAGCTTATTTATTATTTTTCAACTAGTATTTATCATACTTATTGAACTTTTTGATATTATATTGTGCCTACAAAATACTTTTTATTCGTGATGATTATGATATTTTTTTAATCAAAAAGTAATATTTTTTGTTGAAATGAATTTTTTATAACATTTTATTAATATAATGTTTGATTTCATATNTATTCGTGTTTTTTTTTTTATGTTATGTTTGATGATTATGGAATTTTTTTAATCAAAAAGTAATTTTTTTGTTGAAATGAATTTTTTATAATATTTTATTAATATAATGTTTGATTTCATATGCACATTCAGATATTGAAAACAAACAATAATCATTCAGTGTTCAGATTTGGAGACAGCATCTTAATATTCAGATGTGTATTCAGATCTAGACACCTAGCTCTTAATGCAAATCTTAATGTTCAGACGTGTATTCAGATTCAAAGGACGTAATCTTAATGAAAACAAATGATGCCTCAGTGACTATTATTTGTCAAAATAATCAATGGCTTCTTATTGTCTAAAGCAAATGACAACAAATCTTGTTTTGTATTTGTCAATAGTTCCATCAACTTTCTTTTCGTTTTGTAGATCCACTTTGAACCCAAAAGTTTATTTCTTGGAGGAAGATCAACCAAATCTCAAGTATGATTTCTCAATATTGAATCTATCTTGCTATTGACAGCCTCTTTCCAAAAAGAATGAGTCCACAGAAGGCATAACTTCTTCGAATTTATGAGACTCATTTTCAAGAAGAAATGTTACAAAATCAAACTCGATGGAAGTAATTTGTACATTAACATTTACTACGCCTCTGAATCTCTTAATTAAGTACATTCTCATTTGGTTTGTTCCAAGGTCGTTTAGACCCTTCACTTAACTATCCGACGGTTCAAACATATGAACCATAAATTGACATGCTTTACTATTTGTAGAATATCCAATGAACATACAATCCACAATCTTAGGTCCTATTTTGACCCGTTTGGAAATAGTTCCCTCATTTCCATTTCTCATATGGAATAGACTGTATTGGAAATTGTTAGATCACTATCTTTCAAGAGTTATTGCTCGTATATATTTTAAGGGCCGACAAGTAGTTCTCTATCAGGATACAACAAAGTATGAACAAACAAAAAAATTTGTTGCTCCCTTTATTAAAAAACAAAAGTTTAGTTTCTTATTTGTTACTCCCTTTACTAACAAATAAAATTTTTGTTCCTCTTTTTCTGAACAAACAAACTTTTTGTTGTTCTCTTTTGCTACAATGATAGCACCCCCACAAATTATGTGGTAAACCTGAACTTAAAAGTATGACATTCAACATTTCCATCAAAGTTCGGTTTTTTTATGTCAACAATTTCATTAGATTGAGGTGAGTTTGTGCAGTAATTTGATGGATGATTTCATTTTTCAAATATATTTCTGCAAAAGAAGATTCATATTCTCCACATCTACCACTTTTAATCATGACAATCTTTTAATCCAATTGATTTTCAACTTCAGTTTTATATTGCCTATATGTTTCTAGTGTTGCATCCTTACCATTCAGCAAATAGACATAACACTATCTAGTGCAATTGTCAATAAAATTTATGAAACACTTTTTCCCACCAAGAGATGGTGTTGACTTCATATCACAAATGTCAGTGTAAATCAATTCTAAAGGATTAAAATTCCTTTCAAAAAATTTATAAGTATGCTTAACATACTTAGATTCAACACATACGTGACATTTTGATTCATTGCACTAGAATTTAGGAAAAATTTCTAAGTTGATCAGTTTTTGCAAGGTTTTTGTAATTGACATGTCCTAAGCATTCATGTCACAAACAATTTGATTCAAGTAAGTAAGAACAAACACAAATAATGCGTTTGAAAAGACCTTCCGTGAGGTAACTTTTTCCTACAAATATTTTGTTCTTTACTTTTTATAGCTTTGTTAAATACAGACATTGTTTTAGAGTCAGCACCTTGCCAGATGTCCTTTGCTAAAGGACCTTTCCATAACATTCATTTTGTTATAGAATTACCCATGCCCATAGTCTCTTCGGTCCAATAAGGGCAATATGACCCAAATGTTTATTTTACAACACAAACATAATAGATCATTTTTCACCAATGTTCATGTCTATACAAATAGACATGTCTTTTCATGAAAAATCACAATACTTTAAGTGATACGTTTTCATCAAAGAATACAATTCTTTTGAACGAGTAATATAATTTTGTGGTTTTATACTAGTCATATCATATACTAGTAAAGAGAGACTCAATGACCACAATATCAAATATACTCCAAGAATTTTGTGGATCTAACATAATACAAGAATATCATTAAATTTCGTAGCTTGTACTTTCAAATTTAAATTAGATAGTAAGTCTAATTTTGTCTTTATCACAAGTAAAGAACACCCCACATTTTAAATATGTACTCAAAAATATTTTTCAAGTATTTGAAATTATTTTCCACATTTTTTTTCCATGCTTTCAAATTGTATACAATCAAAATAGACTTTGGCAACACAAAACCTTCTTTTGGAGATTTAATCCATTAAAACACCCATTGCAGGCCCAAAAATTACTAATTTTATGTTACTAGTGTTTTTTTCCTTTCTGTCACAACTAGATAGACCACCTAGTATTTAGAATACTAACAATAAAGATTCAATCTTTATACAACTTGTTTCTAGTTTAACAATGATGTTTTTATATTCTTCTAATCGTTAACCGAATGAACCTTGAATTCTGATGAAGTTTTTATATTCTTCGAATCAGTTTCACATTCAGACAGAGTAGTAAACCAAAAAGGTTTTAATCTCTGGAAACCTCAAATACAACACTGTTTCTAGCTAACGATGAAGATTTTATCTTTTTCAAATCATTTAGCCTTAATATTCTTGACGAAGATTTTGTACTCTTCAAGTAAGAATATTCATTCAAACAAAGTATTTAACAAATTGGTGAAGTTTCTATATTCTTCAAACCAATGCACAATCTGATTTGTTTGTAAAGTTCTTATATTCTTCAAACCAAATAACTAAGAAATTAGATGATTTTAGTCTCCAAAAGTCAGACACAATCAAATTTCACATGGAGTAGAAAACTACAAAAGTTTTTTTTCTCCTCTAAACAGAATACATATTAATAGTAAAAATATATATTCTGAGATCATCACATATGACCATCTATCCTAACATTTATGAAATAAATCTTATAACTTATAAAGGATAGAAAAATAATAATCAAGGGAAATAAAGATAAAACATGATTTACCCCCATTGAATCATATATTATTTGTCAGCAATGATTTCATGTAAGTCACTTTTCTTGCTAATTTTTTCCTTCTTTCCCAGTTTCCATCATATTCCAATTTTTCCTCAGAAGATGTTGAATTTCAATAAAAAACTAAACTCATGTTCAAATATTGTTAGGAGACAACATTTGCTCATTTACTTCTTCTCATAGTTATATAAAACCAAGAATATAGGAAGAACTAAATTAAAGTGTATATCTTAACCTTTATGCACAAAATAACTTTTCTTATTGAAAAGAGAGCTAAATGGGTGCAATGTTCAATGCACTTGGGAAGAAAATAAAAATAATCTTACTCTTTGAAGGAAAATTACTACAAAAAATATACTTGAACATATTAAAGTAGTACTAATTCATCCCAAATCTCTTTTATCATATGATAAAATAATTCTCTTTTTCTTCTTTTTTTCCAACAAAAAGAACACAGAAAATAAAATAATTTCCTTACCACAGAAAATACCATTAATATTATATTTTTTAAGCTTGTTATCTCCTGTATTCAGATTAGCAAACCATAAATAATAAAAGATGAAAAGAAAAAGAACTATCCGAGTCCACAGAACCCACTGTGTGTCCTTAAGAAATTTATTTAATCCCCTCAAATATCTGAGGTGCAAATTAATTCCTCCCAAGATAAAATGGATTAAACATTAAATAAGTAGCGGTACCTCAAACTTCGATAATTTTAACGAACTCAAAATGACAGCAACGAATCACACACACAGACACGATTGATCAATTTTGTTTTGTAAGAAATGTATGCAAAAGAAGGGAATAATTCGATACAGAAAAATGAGAGAAAGCCTCTCTATTTATAGCCAACAAAGGGTAAAGGTCTCAACTCTTTGGAAAGAAAACAACCTTTCAGAAAGGTCACAACACTTTGGAAAAGGCACAACCTTTCAAATGGTCACAACCCTTTAAAAAGGACAGAGCCTTTCATAAAGGTCATAACCCTTCGGCATAGTCACAAGCCTTCAAGAGAGTCACAACCCTTCATTTCCTGTTCACACCTTTAAAACCCAACAATAGCACCACCATTAAGTACAAAAGCATGATGAGCGGTTGATTTTATATCACACTGGTCACCGCCCAATCAACATTTGTATAACCTCTTATGAATAAATCAGATCCACTATAACATAGTGAATGATCTGCATTTCCTTTCAAGTATCAGAATATTCTATTTACTACTTTCCAATGATCTCTTCTACGATTGGATTGATACCTGCTAACCAGACTACGGTATAACAAATGTCTTGCGGGTATACATTATAGCATACATCAAACTCTCGACAACACTAGAATATGGAACTTGGGACATGTCTTCCTTTTCTTTTTCAATCTTTGGACACATTTCAAGGCGTAAAGTTTCACCCTTTGCTACAAGAATATCCATGGATTTGTAAATATTCATCCGAAATTTTTTCAATATTTCTTTATATATGTTTCTTGAGTTAAACTCAACAATTTGTTGGAACGGTCTCTTTGGATCCTAACACCCAATATATAATCTGCTTCAACCATATCTTTCATATAAAATGATTTTAAAAGTCATGACTTGACAGTTTTCACATACTCCAAATTATTTCCAACTTGTAAAATATTATCTACGTAAAGAGAAAAAATTACAAAATTTTCATTAGACTTTTTCACATAGATGCAATGGTGTTCATTGATCATGATTAAATTAAATGAAATCCCCTCCTTATGAAACCTCTGGTACCACTGCCTTGAAGATTGCGTGAGGTCATAAATTGAACTTTTCAATTTACAAACTTTCTTTTCTTGGTCTTTAACAACGAAACCTACGTGTTGTTATATGTATATTTCTTTGTTTAATTCTTCATTGAGAAAAGTGGTATTTTCGTCCATTTGGTCTAATCCTAGATCTAAACGTCAAACAATAGCTAAAGTAATCGAGTGTAGGTAAACTTCTGAACTGGTGTAAAGGTTTCCTCGTAGTCTATTCCACCTTCATGAGTAAAACCTTTTGTCACCAATCATGCTTTGATTCTTTCTATTGACCCATTTGATTTGTGTTTAACTTTGAGAATCCATTTATTCCTAATAGCTCTATGTCCCTAGGAAGGCGAACTATATCCCAAAATTTATTGGTTTTCATGGATTCTAATTCTTCTTTCTGTTGTTCACCTTGTATTCCTAAGATACTTAGAACAAAAACTTTGAAGAACTTGATAAGAAACAACAAAGTTTAAAGAGTATTTTCAAAACTAGAAAATTGAAACCATTAGAGAAAATGCCCTTTAAACTTTATTTTTTCTTATCAAGCTCTTCAAAGTTTTTGTTCTAAGTATCTTAGGAATACAAGGTGAATAACAATCTTAAGGAAATTATTATATTGTTGGTATTTCTTGTACTCTACTGATTGAGGGAAATAAATCATGGAAATAGAAGAATAATGCACTACTTCTTCAGAATTCGATGCCTTATTAAGCAAGATTGAATTGAGAATGTACTAGAAAAAATGGTGGCATTCCGGTTAAAGATTACGCCAGGTAACCTTCTTTTTATTTATCTAAGGAGAAGAATAGTTACTTAAATTTAATTCTTTTGATATTTATCATGTGTATCTTTTGAAAAAGATCTTCAAACCATATGTTTTGGAATGAATTTTCCGTGGCAAATAATGTTGCCTTTAAAATTCTTTAGTTTGCAGAATGAGAGATGCACATTTTTGTTTGATAAAATAGTATGTCAAAATGTAATAGTTGGAAGGCTATTTCAAAAGAAAAGCATTTCTATGTGATAGTCTAAGAATATGTTTATTCTGTTTGGAGAAAAAAAACTTTTGTACTTTTGTACTCTGTGTGAATTTTATTGTGTCTAATTTTTGTAGAGTAAAAACTTTTGTAGTTTTCTACTCTAGAGAAATAAGACTATGCAATTGATTTGAAGAGTATGAAAAAATCATCTAATAAGCCAATGTTGTACTTTTGGTTTTCTATAAACTTCATTGTTAAATAGAAACAATTGTACAAAAGTTTTTGTCTTTATCATTAGTATTCTAAATACTAAGTGGTATGTCTAATTGTGATAGAAAATAGACCAGTGACTTAAAGTGTGAGATTTTGTGTCTACAATAGGCGCCTCTATGAAATGAACTTTGACACTATGTAAAGATTGTCAAAGAGAATCGAAGAATTATAATTCTTTCATAGAATAATATTTCCAAAAGAGGTTTCATGCTGCCATTGATAGTCTGGGAAAATATGTGGAAAAATTATTTTCAACGATTTGAAAAAATAAATTGAGATCATATTTAAAATGTTGGGGGTTCTTTGCTTATGACAAAGATAAAATTAGACTTACTGTCTAATTTAAATTTGGAGCACAAGATATGAAATTCGATGATACTTTTGTATTATGTTAGACCTAAAAAATCTTGGAGTATATTTGATATTGTGGTCGTTGAGTTTTTCTTTTACTAGTATATAGTATGACTAGTATGACACTACCAAATTATATGTATACTTGTTCAAAATGATTGAGTTCTTTTATGAAAAAGTGTCACTTAAAATGTTGTGACTTTTCATGAAAAAATATGTCTATTAAATATAACTATTTGTATAGACATGAATATTGGTGAATAGTCATTTGTCATGTTTTGTAAAAGAAGCATTTGGACTATATTGCCTTTATTGGACCCGATAAAACTTTGTTCATGGGTAGTTCTATAACAATCAAATTGAAAGTTATGGAAAGGTCCTTCCTAAAAGGAGATTTGACAAGGTGATGACTCTAAACAATGTTTGTATCACACAAAATTGTAAGAAATAGGAACAAATATTTGTGAAAAAAAGCTACCTCGCGGAGAGCTTTTCAAACTCAATATTTTTATTTGTTCTTACTTGCTTGAGTCAAACTATTGTGACATGAACACTTGGGACATGTCAATTACAAAACCTTGTAAGGAAAACTGATAAACTTATAAGTTTTGTCTAACTTTGAGTGCAATAAATAAAAATGTCTAGTTTGTGTGGAATCTAAGTATGGTGAGCATTCCTATAAATCTGTTGAAAGGAATTTTAATCCCTTAGAGTTGATATACACTGATATTTGTGATATGAAGTCAACACCATCTCGTGATGGGAAAAAGTATCTCACACTACTAAAAAACTGTCAAAAACGACGGCCAAAAGCGACGGACTGCGTCGCTTTTTTGGTCAAAATCGACGGAAAAGCAACGCAGTCACCTCCGTCGCTTTTTAGCTCGACGCTTTTCAAAAAGCGACGAACTACGTCACTTTTTTATTTTTTTGTTTTAGAATTTTTTTTAACAAAAGCGACGGACTTTGTCGCTTTATTTTAATTTTAATTTTATTTTTATTTCTAAAAAGCAACACAGTCCGTCACTTTTCTGGAAGTTTTATTTTTGAAAATTCTTGAAAAGCGACGGACAACACCACGCTGTCCGTCGCTTTTCCTGCAATATTTTTGACAGCTGAAACTGGCAGTTTCTTCTGCCCACTTGCAAATGCAATTCAATTCAATTTTACACTATTCAGCCCAATCAAACACACACAATTATAAACAATCTAAACAAAACATAAAACAACAAACTTAAAATAACATTCAAAAGTATCTACATCACAAATTAAAGACTTATAAAGTCTTTCAAAATTTCAAAAAGTTCATAAATGGCCAGAGATCTAAACGAGGGAGTGGGATCTACATAATCATCCTCATCACTCTCGTCGTCGGTATCATCGGGAGCGGAAGTAGCAGGTTGATGAGCGAGGTTCATCACTTGTTCTTTGATTTGCTAAACGGGCACACTCATGCTTTCTTGTTCATCTACTCTTCTCCGCTCTGACTCTGCTAGTGCCGCTGTAAGTTTAGCTATTTTATCCGAAATAGTAGCAATCTGAACACCGTCAAGTGCCTCGGCTTGACGTGATGATCCAATACCTTCTAAGCCTGACTGGAGTCGTCTTACATTGTTTCGAGAGCCTAGACCATAGACTCTACCCTTGTGTGTCCCCTCTACCACTTTTCTTTCCAAATCTGGGTGGAAAGTTCAAGTGTCAATTGGACCAAACTATCTGGATTCTCAGCGACGTACTGATGAAAGTCATTCTGCACATTAAATATAAAAATTGATATCAATATATATACATATCATAAATATATTCACTATTAATTTACATTATTCATATTAAATAACTTACAAAAGTTCGTTTGGCCCTTTCCTCCACCCACACATTCAGACCGACTCATTTTCTTTTTTCCTGACATGAGTCTTGTGGAAAATCTCCGGCTCAATGGGAGTGCGTCCCAATTCTTTTTCCTATCAATAAAAACTAAAATTTATAACGATATATATGAATCAACTAATTATTTATTTAAAAGAATTAGAACTTACCATCTCTCGTGCGATTGTTCCAACCATCTTTGCACCTCCGATGTGGAACGAGCCACCTTTAAGACTGCCTTTAGCCTTTTTGGCTTGATCTGATATTGCCTTAAACTTGTATGTGTTCCAATACTGACTCAATTCATCAAAAACATGAGGCAACATCCAGTCGGGATGGTCACTACTATCCCGAACTTTCTTTAGCCGGCTAGACAGTCTAGAGGATGCCTTCCTCTCAAATGTGGTCCCAATTACCAAATTGTACCTCGAATCCCAAGTACACATAATCTGAAAAAAATTGAATAACATTAATTAGATCGATAGTAAGAAAAAGTAAAATATACTAAACTTAACTAAAAAATATATACCTTAAAGTTATTAAACATTGTCTGGCGTATACTATTTGGAATCTCGCTCCAAGAGTGATAAGCATGTGTATAGAGTCTTCTAACACAGTCTTTTAAAGCCCGGGCAACATCTTTTGCAGGATGCCACCTGCAAAACACATAATAAATATGTTAGTTCATGAATAATATATTAAAGTATAAGAAATAAATAAAATAAACTAACAAATATATAACAAAACAAACTTACGATGATCCATCCGACTCAATCATGACTCTACCAAGTCTGTCCTTCTGGCCAGTAGCTAGAGCAGGCATCGTATTATCTGGTGTAGCACTAGGTGTAGCTGTAGACGAGGGTGATACATCAGGATACATAAAATGCTGAGTCAATGGAGGCATACCGGCCATAGCATTTGACTGCTTGCTACTAGAATCTCCAAGCCTCATGGCAGATAACTGAGGAGATGTACCTGTGGGAGATGGAGTATCTGTCGATAAGGGTCGTGCTCAATGAATAGCCTGTAAAGGTAGGTCCTCGTAGCGTAGTGAAGGCAATGCCTATGAAGTAGATGAAGCACTGACTGGTCGACGGTAATTAGGATAATATTGCCAAGGATCCGCTGTACCAAACGGAACAACAAATAAATGAGTATCATGGTTGATACGCACTGGCGCAGAAGAAATAGATCTTGCAATATCCTCAGGATCTATCGGTCTACCAGACTTCTTCTTCTTAGCCTTTTAGTCTGGCTAACTCCAAGATGCTCGCGATGTCTATTACCGTCACCGCCTGATGACATCTGTTTGTAAATTTACATGTATCATATATATAAAAATCATAAATTAAATAAAATTAGCAAAATACACTTATATATATATACTAGCTAGCTTTCATTCTACAATATTCCTCCTCGCTTGTTTCAATTCCACCATTCTCCCATTCTTCCTCCCAGTTGTTTCATTTTCATTATCGTCCCATTCTTCGTCATCAAATGTTTAATTTTCCTCATTCTCGGATATTTGTTCCTCAATGTTTTGTATCTCATCATCATATACTTCTTCTAATATGTGTTGAGGATGTTGTAGTGTGGTTTTCAATTCAACATCAACTTGTAGTTGAACAATTGCAACATCATTTTGATACGCCACATCTAAGACATTGTCAATTTCAATTCTTCCCACATGCTTACTTTTTATAACAACCCACCAATTAGCTTTGTCTCTACGCAATGGATATGGAGTGTAATACACTTGTTTAGCATTTTGTGCAATAATAAAATAATCATAACTTCTGCATTTCCTGATGTGCTTAACTTCAATTATATTATGTTGATGGTCCACCTTTGTGCCTCTATGTGATGGGTCAAACCACTCATACCGAAACAATACAATCTTCTTCTTAGGCCAACATGAATACCTCACTTCAATAATCTCTTGAATGACACCATAATATTCAATAGTTTGACCAATACCATCAACATCACCTTGTATGTAGACACCTCTATTATTTGTTTTCTTGTTTCTAGAAACTTCTTCAGTTTGAAACTTAAAACCATTGACACAATACTTATTCATTGTCAGTACTTGAGATTCAGGTACAAGTGTTACTTCTCTCACTAATTGCAAATGTTGGACACTTGAGTATTCATCGTAAACCTACGTGATTGTTATTTCAAGTAATATAATTTAGTATAACATAAATATATTATTAAATACTTAGTGATTGCACACTTACATAGTTCCTCAGCCATTTGGAAAATTATGTATAGATGGTTTCATCACCCCATTTGTTTATGAACAAGCTGATCATTTTACATTCAAGTATTTCGTTAGTTAATGATCACTTATTAGTATGTAATTTAATAACATATTTTTAACACTTACTTGACATATGGTTGAATCTCTGGAAAATTAAGCAAAATATGTGTCACAGCTGATTGCATTTCTGTATCAGTGAAGCCTCGCCTTTCCACGCTTTTTAGATCCTAGACCATTTTGATTAAAATTTGATATCGGTGGAAATAAAGGATCAATATCGCCTTCATCATTGCGATTGGGCCTGTTTCTCCTACATGACACATCATCACCAACGTAATAAGAATAAAAATCACCAGTTTCTCTCCCAATATAACCTTGAACAAATGATCCTTCCCCTTTGCTTAATCGTTTGCTTTGAACTACCAATTTTTCTGCATGTATATATGTATATATATATATATATATGTTAATATATAAAAGACTTGGCGAATATATATAACTTAGTGAATATTTCAAATGGATACCTCTCAAATTGATACATCCATCTTGTTTGAACCGGACCTCCGAGGTGGGCCTCGTGTACAGGGTGAATTGGAAATGCTCCATCACATCAAAGAAACCACATGGAAATATCTTGTCCAACTTAGTAGTAGTAAAAAGAATATTTTCCTCCATCCTATCTAAACTACTCTCCAACAACTTTCCAGAACACAAATCTTTAAAAAAAAGACGTATCTCTATGATTGGTTTCCATATCCTTTCGGCTAGATGGCTAAAAGTGATAGGAATTAAAGTTTTCATGAACACATGACGATCATGACTTTTCATATCAATCAATTTTCGTTCATTCATATCTGCCCGCTTTACTAAATTTGAAGCATAGCCCTCCGACATCCTTAAATTGTTAACCCACTCAATAATTTCACGTTTCTCATCCAATGTAAATGAAAAGCTGGCTTTGGGCTTAACTATTTTACCATTCTGTAATTCCTGCAGCCATAACTCTTTTTCTCCTACAATATTTCTTTATGTCCATTCTAGCTTTTGGATTATCTTTTGTCTTACCCTTAACATCCATCACTGTGTTAAATAAATTGTCAAAGTAATTTTTTTCAATGTGCATTATATCTAGATTATGTCGTAGCAGATTGTCCTTCCAATACGGCAACTCCCAAAATATGCTTTGTTTGGTCCAATTATGTTCAACACCATATCCAGGAAGTCTAGAAGGTGAAGCTTCTGTAACTTTAGGTAATTGAGAAACTCTCTCCCAAATTTGATGCCCTGTCAGTAATGGAGGTGGGGGGTCACTTTCAACCTTTTTTTCCTAAATGCATTTTTCATCTTTATAAACTCATGGTCCATTGACAAGAACTGGCGATGACAATCAAACCATGTATTTTTTCTGCCATGCTTTAAAGTGAATGCCTTACTATTTTCCATGCAATACAGACATGCTAGCTTTCCAGCTGTCATCCAACCAAACAACATCACATATGCAGGAAAACCATTAATAGTTCATATTAAAGAAGCATGCATAATGAAATTCTGCTTAGTTGATATATCATAAGTCAAAACGCCTTCAAACCACAATTGTTTGAGCTCATCTATCAATGGTTATAGATAGACATCAATCAAACTTTTTGGATTACGGGGACCTGGAATAACGCAACTTAGAAAGATGTAGGGAATGGTCATGCACATTTCAGGAGAAAGATTATACGGAGTAAGAAATACCGGCCAACATGAATAAGGCGATGTATTATTAGAGAATGGTGTGAAGCCATCTGAACACAACCCCAATCTAACATTTCCTGGTTCATTAGCAAAATCAGGATATACATTATCAAAATGCTTCCATGCTTCACCATCACATGGATGAGACTAGACACCCGGATGCCTTCTATATTCACGATGTCATCTCATATGTGGGGCAGACCTCATCGATGCATACAACCTCTTTAACCTAGGAATGAGAGGTAGATAATGCATCACCTGAACTGGGACCATCTTTCCAGCCGGAGTCCTCTTATAACGAGCATGTCCACAAAACTTACAATTTTCTAATTCACTATCAGTCTTGTAAAACAACATGCAACCATTAACACAACAATGAATTCTATCATACGTCAATCCTAACTTGGACACGAAACGCTTTGCCTGATAGAAGTTCTTTGGTATGTTAAACTCCAGATTAACTAGTTCACCCAAAAGATCAACCATTGAGTCCATACCTGCATTAGGAACATTCCAATCTTATTTAATATTCATTAATCTAACCACAACTGACAAGGCAGAATGCGGACTCCCTTCACATAGTGGACGACTAGACTCTTCTTATTTATCATAGAAGTGTCTTGCTTCTTCATTAGGAGCTTCATCAAACTATTGTTCCGGTTCCATCCCACCTTGAACCCCGAAAGTATCATTGATCATTTCATGAACCCTATCATGTTCAACTCTAACCTGTTCAACCCTAATTTGTCCATGTGGTGCAACCATATTATATGCATCCACAGGCATCAAATTATAAAGCATGCCATCCAATCCATCACTTTCTTCATGATCAATCCATACAAAATATCTAGGCTTAAATCCATTACGGTACAAATGAACCATAACTGTATCTGGTTTAAAAAATTTTAAGCACGTACATGCACTACAAGGACACCTAACCAATCCATTATTCTTGAAAATGTCAAGTATCATTGTATGTTCAATAAAATTTTTAACACCGTCAATAAACTCATGTTTCAAACCAACACCAGTTTCATAATACATATTATACATCCACAAACGATGATCCATCTACAAATATATAGATATTCAATTATATTATAAATAAAATTTAATAATAATATTACTAGTAGTAGTCCTAAAACTAGTTTAGTATTGACTTAACCACATTATTTATTTTAACTTATTTAAACAACTTAACAACTTTAACTAGTTTAGTTTTGACTTAATACAACAACTAAATCCACCAACTAAACCACATTATTTATTTTAACTTATTTAAACAACTTAACAACTTTTTAACTTGAACTAGTTTAGTTTTGACTTAATTCCAACAACTAAATCCATCAGCAAAACCACATTATTTAATTTAACTTATTTAAACAACTTTATAACTTTAACCAATTTAGTATTGACTTAATTCCAACAACTAAATCCACCAACTAAATCACATTATTTATTTTAACTTATTTAAACAACTTTAACTAGTTTAGTTTTGACTTAATACAACAACTAAATCCACCAACTAAACCACATTATTTAATTTAACTTATTTAAACAACTTAACAACTTTTTAA